>NC_056732.1:1514566386-1514573886 GCF_019279795.1 Protopterus annectens | reverse complement strand
ACCAGTGGAGGGCACTAGGGACACAGCAAGAAAAAACATAAACTTGCAATAAACTATGGGATTCCGTTCCCCAAAGTATTCAACTCTCTTCAACACTCTCCCCTGCACAAAAATTTTGGCCATAACTAGAGCTAACAGGGAAACCAAATGGGTCAAAGGGCTGACCAGGGACAGAAGCTAATCAGGCAGGAAGGTCCTAAGATTTAAATAAACTGCTTCTACTCCTCCTTACCAAAATTTCACATCTTCAGCTCTATTTATTACTGTATTTTTCCCTGACTGTTTTTACATTATCTTTCTGCTAGCAGCAGTATAATCCAGCAGTGAGTGCAGGTGTGTGGAACACCATGAGGAGTTTAGTATACACCTCTAGAAGGAGATCAACGTGACAAAAAAGTCTGCAACAACAGGAAATGATGGTGTGTGGTCTCCACCATGATCTTGTGAGAAAGGTAGACCTAAATATGCTCACCAGAAAAAAAGGAGTAAAATTGGGGTACAGAAAACAAAGCTAGACACTCCTCAAGTACAAGAACCAATTTTCAACAAAAGGGGCCAGTTAAGATGAATGGATACATCTCTAGACTGGAAGATGATAGGGTAAAACATACTGAGAAAGCATAACACCTGCCTGTTTATTATCACAGTGGTTTGATTGGAACCTGTAATGCATGTAAGTCAAAGTTCAGAAACAGACCTAAATTGACTGAGAGGCAACCAAGAAGATCCAAAGCACAGTAACTGGTTAACTACCCTCCTTTTGAAAATGATAATTAAAAGATTCATAGAGATTAGCAACAGCCTTGACTAAGAATACAAATCTGGGCACTCTCTGATCCTAGCTTACTGAGCCTTATAACCTTATGTATTTACATTTGTTACCATAAGGTAAAAATATGCATTCACCTAACCTGGACGTATGGTTAGAACATAACTCCATGCAACTCTGCAATCTAAGGGCCACTCTCAGTTTTATTCCTGACATTAATAAGTCAGTTAGTTAAAGGGCACTCCTGCTTTGCTTCCTCCATTTTTTTTTTTATAGGTGAGGAAGAGTACCATAGGACTGGATGCATCTTAATGAAAACCTACTGCCATTGCTGCCAGGTATCAAACTAATTGTACAAGGAAAATATCAAAGCCCTTACCTGTTGCAAAAGCACAGCTCAAACATCAGTTCTTACAGGTGAGTACCAAACGTAGCTCTACTGTCTCACTTTGATTTCTTCTTCTTCTCACAGGTAATTACTGAGAAGACAGACTCAGAACCAGTGGAAGATCCTGTCCTAGTGGTGTGACAGGACGCAAGTACAATCACTGTGCACACAGAAGGCAGCATAACACAAAATAATGTGTGACACAATGCAGCATATTTCCTCCAAAGCATGCTCAAACCAAGTCACACCAAGTAAATCTGCAACAGACAAATATGTACTAACCATCAGAGAGAGATTCCAGTCTGTTCTTGAATCCATTTGTATACGAGGATCTCAACTGCTACACCCATATAAAAGCTTACTCTGTGCACACTTAAGCACCACATTTACTTGCCACTGCAGCCTGTGCTATTTGTGGCAAACACCAAATTTCAATAAAACTTTCAAAATAAAATAAAAAGTGAATAGTTTGCATGGCAGAGTATGAAAGACAACTTCTGAAACTGTACTTTGGTCATGCAACATAAAGGGATAAAGCACTGACTGTAAACTAGATGGCTCTGTTTTGATTAGGGGAACTGGAGGAAAAGTGCAGGAGATGGAAATCAGTGGCCAGCACTAGGTCATCCACTCTGGACGGAGAGAACATTAGTTTGCTACACTCAATACAACCAGTAGAATGCATGTGAACCATCCACTGTGTGAGCCAAGCGGCCTTTCAGTGCACCACTTAAGCTAGTGGTTGGCAAGTGTCACAGCACTTGTGTATAACTGATCAGCTGATGGAATAGGGTTAGTGCCGCAGAACAAACCCCTCCCATTCCCTCTTACAGATGACAACACTGCTCTGGTATAACCAGCCCTTACCCCCAGAGGAAGAATGGACAATAGAGCTCTCACTCAGGAGGAACAAACCATCCAAATGAGTGACCAGCTGGGATGGCTAGATAGTCAGATGGTGAGCTGACAAAAAAAAAAAGAAAGAAAAGTACTTAAGTTGGTAAAACCCTATTAGAACTTTTTGAACCTTTGGTCTTGGTCTCCTGAAGTCCCTAATTTTTAACTGGGATGGTGAATGCAGTTCATATTACTAGTTTTGTATATCTGTTTTAACCAATTTAGTGGTGTTCATTGCGGGAGGGAGTTCTTGGGGATAAATAATGAAAAGAAGGAAGGAAGGCAAGACAAAGGAAGAAAAATGAATTTAGTTAAATCTCCAACTATCCTAACATTTTTGTATGGAAAAGCATATTAAAGCCATCTCCACAGTACAGAGGTTTTGTACCTGAATATACCCTACATGACCTGGGTTTCACTAGTGGCCCACGTGCTATAATAATCGGGCACAGAGGGATGGGAATGAGCAGCTGATGGTGACTTGGGCATCCCAAGGGTGGAGCACCAGCAGATCCTTGCTGCAGGAAGTCAGTCTGGGTAAAGCCCTGAGATACAGCTTCAGGCACAGGATTTTGAGGCAGTACAAAGCCCAAAGAGTGCAGTGCACTTCAGCTCGGCATTAAAGGTGTGTGGACATGAGCACCTATAGTGGTTCAGTGCAACAGGCAGTACACTGTACTTTCCATCTAACATGAGGACGAGCTGTTAGGAAAACAAATGATCTTCTAACACCTACTGGATGACTTCAACAGTGCACCATTAATAATGCCATAAAATAATAATAATAATAATAATAATAATAATAATAATAATAATAATGCCATAATCTGCAGCTTTTATCTCTATTTTTCTGGGTGTCCTTGGAAGCTGTGGAAAGGAATGAACAAATGTGTTTTCATGGGATAAAGACTTGACAGTCAGGGGTAGAACCCAAAATTTATTTACATAACACGACAGTGGTCTTCTGTTTTTGTCTACTGTCATTGCTAATAATTTCTCAAAAAGATAACCAAAGGTTATCCTACTTAAGTTCCAAGTAAAATAAGAGCATCTTCAGACACGTTTAAGGAATCTCTTTTTATATTTCCTTTAGTAACTACATGGTGAAGAGAATTCAGCGTTTTTTTTTTTACCGAAAAAATTAAGGTGATGAAACACAGAATATGAAGACAGCCTTAAATCTTTATAGGTACTCTCAAGGACTTTATTAAATTTGTTTTCAAAGCACTGAAGGACCAATTAATTTTTAAAACATTATCCTTCTGATGGGCTCCTAAACTACTAAGACCAAATTCTCTCAAACTCTTTGTGAAGGTGAATGATACAAAAAGGACTCTTGTTTCTCAACTTAGTCAGTTTTCATCGAGTAAGTTACATTACAGTATTCTCTCATTAGGTTGTCTCACTAAAACTAAACCTGACAAATGGAGAAGTAATTTCAAATTTTTACCAGCTACATTACAGTGATCAATAAGGAATAATTGTCGGGAATCTGTGTTAAAACTATGAACCTCTTCTGTTGCCTCAGGCAAAGCAGATGCCTGCAAAGAATAAAAAATATGTCAGCATCCCTGCAAAAGAACAGGGTAAAACAGTTTTATTTGACAAACTACAATAAAAAAAAAGTTTCAAGAACTGGAGAACATAAAAAAAATATTAAGTATTAAGGTAAGCCGGAATTCAGTTCTGCATGGTATTAATGACAGGCTATAAGTTTAAGGGATGTAGACGTGAGCAAATTCTTATGCTAATGTATGCCTTTAGTATTCAAAACCTGCTCAACATGAAAACACTCCACTTCCAAAGGCCCTACTGTTTTTCTAAATATTACAGATAGTGCCATGTATAAAACCCCAGCTCAAGGATCTGTTTTGATATTACATGGCAAACAAAGCAAACAAGTTAATAACAGCCTTGAACATTTATCCATCTCTGTATTTTTAATCTGTGGCCAAAATTACATTTACATGTGGCAGATTCTGAAGCCGCTGCAGGCAAGGTATTTCACCAACTTTTGTCTAAATATTCATCAGTCTCACGCATTAATTTTTAATACCTGCTTTATCCAATTTAGGGTCATAGGGAGCTAAGCCTGTCTAAGAAAGGGGCAGGTACATACAGCAACCATGCCTGTATGAAAAGCTACTTAACCGCAGGGACCATCGTAACTCACAATGGAGTCATCCACATTCACACTGAATACTAGCATAGGTAGCTCATAGCATTATTAGCTCACTACCTATATATTCTGGGAACGTGGGATGAATCTGCAGCTTCCAATGAAAACCCACATAGACACAGGGAGGATATGCTAACTAGAACTCCAGGTTGGAAACAAACAGGAAAATTAAGTGTTGTGGGCCAACAACGCTCAACAACTGACTCAGTGTGCAACCCAAAATGTTTAGGGTACTTTATTTATTTTACATTTGTTGACCAGGTTTGTCCGACTAAGCTAAGTAGCCCTTTTTCAGCGGAGGCCCGGGGAGAAAAGCTCCACATGTTCTACAGATTAACATTTACAAAAATAAGTAAACAATCAACAACTGGTTTACAGAAAATATTCAAAGCAACATATACATGAAAAACAAGGATTTACTACAGTAAACTAATCATTATGTTTGTCAGATTTAGAATCCTACATCATTCAGAAGGACTAAATAGTTTAGTCACCAGATGTAAAATCTTACATTATGCAGATACGAATGTATGTAATGTGCCTAGGATAGAGAATCTAATGTGAGACAAGATCTAGAAAGTTACATATGTTGGGGGCAGACAGAGGTGTGCAGTTAGAGAATTTTACTATTACTTTGCTTTTTATCTACAAGTAACATACTCTAGCACTCTCTCACTGTAACTTACAACGCTGCTTAACTACAAGTTATATACTCTAGTACTCTTTCACTGTCACAGTACTGCGGTGGTGGTGCTGCGGTAGCGTTGTCGCCTCATAACAAGACGTCCCGTTTGATTCTCAGCTAGAGCTTCTTCTGTGTGGAGGCATACGTGAATGGTGCGTGCCTTTGCTGAAGGTTGTGCGTCAGGACTGGTAACCCAGTATGTGAAAATCCACTACCAATCATTAGCAGACCGGAGTTCCGCTGTGGCGACCCCTAACCGGGAAAAGCCGAAAGACACAAACAAACGCTTTCACTGTACAAAGTACTTATGAGAAACTGCCCTTCAGATTCCAGCATAGTAGGGTAGGTTTTGTAAACAGGCGATAATATTTAGAAATATCTGTCAGTCACAAACTGAGGAGCATATTCTCATAAGCTCAAATGGTATGTATTGCTTTTGCAAAGTAGGCTAATAATGGACACCAGGGAGCCAAGATTAGCTTTCCATGAACATTTTTTTAAGTTGCTTATGTTTTTAGAAATCCTTTCCAGTCAGAATCAAAGGAGCTAATTCTCATAAGTACACAGTTATGTTTTTTCTGTTGCAAAGTATGCTTGGCTAATGATCTCCAGAGGGCTAGGATACACATTTTCCAAGCATTTTTTCCCGAAAAAGTCTGTACTGTGCCACTGAACTCTCAAGGGAAACTCAGTTTACTTGTTTTGTTCTAAAAAAGATAGTATTAATGACCACGATTCTCTAACTCTGGTTGCAAAGTAATGGTGCAAGCTATAATAAATGCAGTTATGAAAACGTTAATGCGATACTTACTTTCTACATAACAGGATAAAATAAGTTTCCCATGCAGTTTTTAATTAATGACATGCTTGAGTTGGACTTTTACTTTTATGCAATAAGAAGTTGGAAGTCAACACGGTTTATTACAAGGAATAATGTTAATGCAATATACAGGCCTGGTCCAATTCAGAAGAGGCAGGGCATTGCTCTATGCTACTGATGTTCTAGGTTCAACAGTAGATCTAGATCTAGTACATTGGAGTGGTCAGAGGAATACTTCTAAATTACTTCCCAGCCATCTATGAGACAATTCTGGCATCACAGTTGTCACAGCTTGACAGTTCTCCGAAGGAGACAAATAATGTGTTTTGTTTCAACAGTCAGAACAGAAGAAAGTCTTAGCATTCTCTTAAGAAAGTGTACACAAGGTGAGTCTTGCTGCTGCATTTGGCCCCAGCAACAGGATACGTGGTAATGCAGAACTTTGGGTAGAAACACCCCATAATGTCTTACAAGACATTCACAAATGCACCACCCACAGCAGCAGCATCCTGACCTCAAGAACTGCTCAAAGTGACCCTTGCTTTGCTCACAAAGGTAAATTCTACTCTGTCAAAAAAAAAAGTCCATCTCCACAGTAATGGATAGTAAATAAAGGCTACAGAAAGACTGAGGATGTGTAAATCTCTACAACACAGCGGGGAGTAGAACCATAAATATTTAGAATATAAAGAAATGTTATGGCTACTAAGGTGAAATGTGACAAAAAAAACAGATATCGATTCTTTTTCAATTAGTAGCATCTTAAAGCATAAGTTGAGTGATTTGAATTAAACAATTGATTTTTAGGCTTATTTTTAGGTTGTTCGTGTGTATGTGCATGGCTATGTGTATCGTACTTGATTTATAGTGTGTTTTTAAGTTAGTGCATCTTTAAATGAGTGATTAATCTGATTGGCTGTTACTTCTTAAATGGTTTTAATTGGATATTTAAACAATGCATTTAACTAATATTACTGACGTTGAAGAAGTCTCCTTATTCATTAAGAGCAAAATCGCTAAGTCAGATTTTATCAAAATTGTTTATTTAAAGTTGTTTTGTAAAGTTGCTGTGCTCCTTCATTAAGCAGTTTTATTTTGTTGTTGTAGTTTTTGTATTCTGTTTGGTTATGGGAGGTTGTGTGTTTATATTTGGGGACAGCTGAGAGTGAAGGAATGTCCCTTGAGCTGAGAGTGAAGGAATGTCCCTTGCAGGAGACCCAACAGTAACAGTACTTAGACACACCTCTGAAAGCGCTGTTATGGTTGGGTCTCAACTCTACAAAAGTGCTTGCAGCTTTAACTTCTTTCTGATTTTGGACCATAATTGCTGTGCTCCATGCACTAGAATAATTTTCCTTCACAGGAGAATGGAGAATACCTAAAACAAACTTCAGGCTAGGGATGCGTGCACTGCTGGACTTATCATGGGAACCCAGGTATTCTGATTACTTAATCTGTTCTTAAAGTGAGACTCCAAATGTTTTATTATCCTCCTTGCCTTCTTTCCTCAACACTATGTAAGGATTTTAGTAGTTTTTTGTTCTGAGGAAGACTGGTGCTCAGTCGAAAGCGCTAAACCTGGATGTGTTATTGTTCTACAATAAATTGTGGTTTCATCTTTGTATATCCTTGTTGGACGAGCAGTTATTTATTCTATCTCAGCTTATCTCTACTGTTCCAGTGTTCTTTCCTCAACACTGTCAATGTTAAGCTCTTCAGGTCTCCATATATGACTTCTTACACTGACTGTGTACCATATTTA
>NC_056732.1:1514488886-1514558886 GCF_019279795.1 Protopterus annectens | reverse complement strand
ATAGATATTGCTCTTAAACTTGGTAAACTTTTTTAGAAATGTCACAAAGGCATTAGAATCAGATAAATCAGTTCACAGGGCATACCTGGACTTGGCCAAAGTCTTTGATACCATTCAACATTTAATAAGCTAACCCAGTTTAAATGCAAAACCCTAGGTTATCTGCTGAATAGCAAACTGGCTCACCAAATAACCCCGTCAGTTAATGTTGCAGGCAGAGTAGTTACCAGTGGTGTCCCTCTAGGACCACTCCCTCATTGGTATCTACTTCTTTGACAATAAAGTAGACACCAAAGACCTGTGGCTGATGAAGTTTGCTAATGACTGTAAATTTGGAGCAGTCATAAATATCCCAATTGGCCTACATATCCTCCAGGGGAGTCATAACTCATGCCAATAAGTGGTGCTTGGACCAAGGCCTCAAATTAAATTGCAGAAAATGCAGCATTGTGTCTTTTGGCAAACCTGAGCACTCCTTTTCCCACCACAAAGGTGACCCCCCCCCAAAAAAAAATCAAGTTGGTTATTAGGATCCTAGGCATCTTCACTAACAAATAATTATTTAACCACCATCTGACCATTGTTGTTAGGAAAATCCTTTTATATTGCCAGACTAATCACGAAGGCACACCTTCCAGATCTAAAGAAGTCATTGTCCCCCTCCACTTCTCTCTTATCAAACCAGTAATAGAACAGAATACCCCCTCTGGTATGTATTTGGCTAGGGATATGATCCTGCTTGAGAGAGCACAGTATTCAATGGCATGCCCTCCTTGAATTACCCTAACCACCCTTAAAGTACTTCAATTCTTTTCCATGTCATGCCATTTACTGACAGAAGATCTGTCTTGCTAAACTAAACTACCACTGAAGCATGATAGTATCTGTATCTGTTAGTGGCACAGATGTCTCTCTTACACAATACGTCTTTTTGGACTAGCCTCCCATTAGAAGTACAGCAAAGTAGCTCCAGGACTTCTTGGAAGGGCAATCATAGGTACACCCCCAACACACACACCCACAAATATGGCCCCTCAAGCCCTTATTGAAAGGGGCTGAAATTACGTCAGGGTCTAGTATTAACTCATGTTCTGGTAAACTGGTGGAATCTTTGGGCCAAGCTAGAAATGGTCCACTGAAACAACAGCATATTATGAAACTATGAACCCACTACTGCGAACAGTTACAGAAATTTTAATGGATGCCAATCAGCAGAAGGGTGTCGTCTCCTAGTAAACAAACTCTTGTTCATATTCATCAGTCTTAGCTACTGTCCACCATTTCAAACAAAACTGTCCATTCAAACAACCAACTACTCCCTAAAAAACAATACTGAAGCTCTCACCTTAAACAGGCCTCCTTTTTGACTTGCAAGCCCAGCTTCTGGGAATAAACTTCCACAATAAAATCAGACATCAACATGCCATTAAATCATTAAAAAACAATGCTAAAAGACCATCTTACAAAACAAAACTAATGCAGTTGCTTCACACTGGATGAACTAAATTCAGTCTAGCAACTGTGCTGCAAAGTTTGATGATCTGATGTAAAAACTTCAGACTGAACCTCTTGAAATGTCAATGCAGAAATATAAACATGTATGTTAAACTATTGTATATTTGTCGTGCGTTTCCAATACATTGAATATTGCTGCACTAACTAAAAATTTGTTTGCTGTATTTCATTTCAATTCTGAGTACTACGGTAAATGTTTGTCCCTTGCGCCCTTCATTAGAGCCCAGGTTGTGGCTAAATTGACTGGTCCACTTATGCAGTTAAATAAAAATAAAGTAAAAAATAAATTGAGTAATGTTTCCAGGAATATGGAAGATCAGTTGAGGTTAAAAAGGCAGTAGTGGTCAGTTGCTGGTCACCCTACCAAGGATGAGGGCTAAGATCAAGTAGACCCTGTTACAAACCAGTCTAAGAACCTACAAAATAGCAACCAGCTTTGTGTTGCAAAAGTGGGTTGCACACTATAGGTCACCAGATAAGATGTTTTTCCTCTCTTCCATCTATGGACAATTTGTCTGCTTCACAATACTAGAAGTCGTGGTCACACTCACATAATCACTGTCCTTGTGATTTGATATTCATGCTTTTTTCAGTACATTTTATGCTTTATATGCCCTTCAATTGCTCCAGAAATACCATCGCCAAGGCTGTTCAGACTGCCCTCCTTCCTCTGGAACATTTACTGTGCCGACACATTATCAGATGATCGCATTATGTGCTTCAAGGACAAGAAGTCTGTCTGATGGGGATTGTGGCCATCAGTAAGTGATCTGGTGTTGTAAGCCCTGAAGGTGGGGATGAAGTGCCACACTACCAGAAGTCTAGAAGTCAGGAAAGTCTGAAGTGGACATCAAGAAGCTTCAATTGCCCACCCCCAAGATTTTCTCTCTCCTAGAAAGGGATCAATGTATAACAAAAGCAATGAAACACAGAATACACAGAAGAAACATGGATAACATGATACAGAAAAATAACATAAAAAGGCAAAGAGGGTAGATCTCAATTTAGGAGGAATGATAAAAGCTGAAAGAAGTGACATACCTGTAGGAAGTTTACTTAAAATAGATAGAAGGATTTATTTTCCAAGGAAAGAAATAGTGGCATAATTTAATACTTTACCTTCCAAGGATAAGAGTGGTTGGAAATGAGTTAAAATTGAAGTCAGTAGTTCTAACATGTTCTAATTTTCGAATGGGAATGCTTTTGCTCTAATGGACAGCTGCTAAATTAAAGTGATGAAAACATGTACACATTGTCTGTTATGTATTTATGCATAAGGTACCACAACTCAAGTAAAACCATAATGGTAGTTAACTGCAGACTTTCCCCCTTAGAGGCAGGCTTTAAAAAAAAAAAAATTAACATGCCAAGTAGCAATTTACAAATATTGTTAAAGTAAGCATACAGCACTTTACATGAAATATGTCTAGATATTTTCCACACAACACAAAAATGGAATGAAATAATGTTTAAGAGATTTGCAGTCTGTTTTATTTTGTTTCTCAGCTTTCACACTTTGGAATGTAATGATACATATTTAGCATCTCTGACAGGCCATGTACCACTGAAGGAAATGTCTAGTAATTTGGAAGGTTGCAGCTGCTTTAATGGGGTTCACTACTGCCTTACTTAGAAGAGATGGCACATCTCTGATGGAACGTAGTCTTGATTAAACTTAATGCTGTTATCAATGTTCACTTAAAAGCAATATAACACCATCATCGCTTCACTTGAATGAAGCAAAGCACAGTACTGCTGCAAAGCACGTCATTAATGCCAAGCACACTGTGGTGGATAGGACCAGCAGGGAAGCTGAAGATGCCTGAAACGACTGAGCCAAACATACCAGGAATTCAGACTACCAGCATCATTAACCTTGTTTTTAATAATAGAGTACACTAGCTATGCCTGAGGTACCAAAGTCAATAAACAACAGAAGTCTCAGAAAATACAAGCACATACACAGCTATGCAAACCAGTCTTGAAATTCATATAACGTCAGTTAACAAAACCGCTCTTAAAATCTAAATGAAAAGTAATACATTTCTTTATGATGAACAGACAAGCACTGCACAAGGACGTGTATATTTGCATTTCTTTACCTAGTTCATTATTGTTGAATTTTATGAAAAACTGTTGGTTTTACTTTGTAGCTCGTAAACCTATAAAAATGTCCTACTTCAACAGCTCCTGCTGTGAGATAATAACAGGCTGCTACTGTGGTACCTGTAGTGCTGCAATTACTGAAACGTGACTACATTTTTAATAAAGGGAAGCAAGACGAATCAACATGTATCTAAATGGCTTTAAAATATTAAACACCAAATTTCCATTCGAACTTCTTTTGTAGCACATAATAAGAGAGGCAAACATATAACTAACATTAAATACCTGCTGAAGTACACAGAACAGCTATTTGTTAAAGAGGTTATCCAATGATTTAACTGGTACAGAACTTTAATTTACGAGTTTTAGATATAAGAAAAAGACAAGTGCTTAATTCTTCTCTGCTTAGCTTCTTGGAACTTGAGCACATTTCCCGTGAATGGTAAACAAGTTATGCGAAATATACAGCACAACAATACATCTTTGAAATGTAAGCTCTAGATGCAGATAGGAATTGTCATTCACTCCAATGGAGCTCAGGAAGTTTGCACTGTAACTTCCAATGGGCAGAGCCTAAGCCTTTTGACAGAATTAAATTATGTTGTCCTTGCATTTAAAACAAATGTACATATCTGTGGAACCATAGGGATTATGAAAGAAGTATAAATGGCAAACTCTTCAGCACAAACTATTTTTATAGTGGTAGTATTCTTTAGATTCTAGGTCTTAAAATGAATTTTATAAGTCACACTAAACACAGTAACTATTACATTTGTAATATTTTGTAAACAACTTACAGTATTTCAGCACCACTTTATTTACACATTCACTGTCAGCATTTTATTCATCTAGCTGAGAGCTTTCATATGAGGCTAAGGAGTTCTGTCTGTCACCTTAGCCCAAAGGTTCCTGGAAATTATAAACTCAAATGCTATGGAACAACTAGTCACCACTCCCACAAGAGGGGACAACATACTAGATCTGATCATTACCAACATGGGGACTCTATGCTCCACACCAGAAGTATATCCCTCATTGGTAAGATCAGACCATAAATTAATTTCACTGGATGTCCACATCCCGACCCCACCCCCAGCCCAGAAAACCACAGTGAAAAACTTCTCAAAAGCAAACTTCTCACTTCTCAAAACCAAAGTGGAATCCTTCAAGGCCCCAGGGCCAGTGGAAACTACGGCCCAAACTGCAGAATCCTATATAAACGCATTCTACGGACATCTCCAGGAATGTATGGATCATGCTATCCCAAACAAAACCAAGACCCAATCATCCAAAGGCAGGCGTCCAGTCTGGTGGACCCCTGCCATAAATAAACTGTACAACAGAAGGAGGAAGCTACTACATGATAGAGCAAAATCCCTAATAGGGAAGGCATCTCTGATCAGTACTAGCAAAAAATTACGATCCCTCATAAAATCCTCCAAGGGCAGCTTCGAGAGAAAAATTGCACAGGACACCAAAGACAATCATAAGGCTTTTTTCCGTTATGTTAGAAACCTGGGATGCAACTGCCAGACTTGTTCTGAGTTGATTCTAAACGACAAAAAATACACTGAACCCACAGACATCGCCAATATCCTGGCAGACAGGTTCAGTGCAAACTTCTCCACCCCCTCCCCCCCAAAAGAGCAAGTATCTATCCCGGCAGAGGGCTGCCTCCCAAACATCTCAGATGCTCAGGTGAAGGCTGCCCTTTCCAAAGCAAAAAAACACTGCTTCCATGGGACCAGATGGCGTCACAGGTTGCGTCCTACATGAACTCCAAGAGGAACTAATCCCTCAAATAAAACAGCTATACAATCTCAGCCTCACTACACGATATGTGCCCACAGAATGGCGTACAGCAACAGTGGTCCCACTCCACAAAGGTGGAGCCTCTACGACCCTGGAAACTATTGCCCCATAAGCCTGACTAGCTTAGTCTGCAAGGCTATGGAGAGGATCATCATGGAGTTCATAAACAAAGACATTGGGGACCTACAGACACTAGATCCTACCCAGTTCGGCTTTGTCAAGGGCAGATCCTGCCTTTTGAACCTGGTTGACTTCTTCGAAACAGTCACCAAAGCCACAGATGAAGGGAAGGTAGTCCACACAGCCTATCTGGAACTTGCAAAGGCATTTGACACAATACCCCACTCGGGCATCATAGATAAGCTATCCAGCTTAAATATAAACCCCTATGTCACAAGATGGGTCGCAAACTGGCTCAAAGACAGAACCCACAGAGTGAGAGTTGCTGGAGCCATGTCAGACTCGAAACCGGTCACAAGTGGCATCCCACAGGGTTCTGTCCTGGGACCACTCTTGTTTGGTATATACTTTTCCGAGGTACAGGCAAATGTGGGAGGACTATGGCTCACCAAGTTCTTAGACGACTGCAAACTGGGCACCATAATCAACTCTCCAGCTGACACAAACATCCTTCAAAAAGGTCTCACAGAGACAGATAACTGGTGCCAGTGCCATGGTTTAAAGCTAAATGCCAAAAAATGTATAGTCATACCCTTTGGCAAAAAGAATGTGCCCACAAATTACCACATAGGCGGAAACCCATTAAGTACAGAGAAAGTTATTAGGGACCTGGGGACCCAAGTTGATAGCAATCTCTCCTTTGAAAACCACATTGCCAAAGTAGTTAGAAAGACCTTCTACATAGCCCACCTCATCATGAAGGGTTTCACATCTAGATCAAGAGAGGTAATCGTGCCCCTTTATTCATCCCTCATCAGGCCCATCATAGAATACAATGCCCCTTTTGGGATGTACCTTACCCGACACCTACAGCAATTAGAAAGACCCCAAAAGTATCTCACCAAGAAGCTCAACGGTCTCAAACAGATGCCATATGCTGCTCGGTTAAAAAAACTCCAGCTCTACTCAGTTGCATACCGCCTACTTCGAGGCGATCTATGCCTGACATACAAAGCTATGTCAAATCCAGAATTAATGGACATGCGCCACCTCAGTAAATCTAAATCCCTTAGAGCCACATGCTCGAGGGACTTGAACCTCAGCACATAAATAAATAGAACTTGCTGGAGGGACAGGGTTCATAACCCAGGGGCTCCCTTCGCTCTGGAATAGAATTCCAGTTCATGTGAGGCAGAGCACCTCACTGAATATCTTCAAGAAGAATCTCGATAGGTGGATGGGGGATCGTAGGTTTGTCCCAGGGATTACTCCCGTGTCACTATTAGACAGAGGCACAGCAAACTAAACCTTAAAAAGGGCACAGTATACTCAAATCAAGGGGTGGCATAAGCCATACAGAATCGGGCTAGGCTTATAATTACCCCAGGGCAGATAGCCTAGTATGAACCTATGAACCTATGTTACTTGGTTGTTGAGAAATTTAGAAAAATGTGAAAATTATATCTATATAAATTAATATCATAAAAATAACAGTTAATATCTATTTACCTAAGCAGAGGTAAAATATAAATGCAGTTGAGTTTGCTTTTGTGCAAGTTGTTGTTGTTGTCTTTCAGCTTTTCCCGGTTAGAGGTCACCACAGTGGCTAATGATTGGTAGTAGATTTTCAAGAACGCCGAGGTGCCAGCTCTACGTTCAACCTTCAACGAAGGCACACCCATTTATGGATGTCTTTCGAATGCCCACCCAACTGCGGGGAGGACGTGCACACTCCACACAGAAGGCACTCCCCGCACTCCAGCAGAGAATCGAACGGGAGAACCTCTCAACAACGCTACCGCTGCACCTTGTACATAACATGGCTTTGGAATTATTGATGCAAATATGAACAAGCAATATTTGATGCATACAGGCGTCAGTAGGAGTTAACTGCAGATGCACCTAGAGGCGTCACTCGGATGGAAGGACCATGAGGCAAATTCTTCCAGCTTTCTCCTGCTTCACCCTTTCAGCCAAAGAAATTCTACACAACAGTCCTAGCTGTGTCCTTGATTTCTTTCCCAACATTCTTCTACAGTAAGAAAATTCAATGCCAAGACATCTAGGCACTAATGGATGCAAAGAAGCCACAAAGCAAGTGCAAAAAATAACTGGAGGGAGAGAGACAATCCACCATTCCAGGCTTGTAACTGAATGATGCATTGCTATAGCAACTCTCATAAACTGCTGTACCTTATTTTTGAATGCTCTGGCTACAGGGCATTCACAGCAGAGATCTGAAGAGATGTTTTGATCCATTTGATGGAGTTATTCATGAAGTCCACCCCTTCAGGACAGCTGACCAAAGGAGGCTTTGAATCTGAATTTGGAGTTCAGCTTAATTTTGCTTTGATAAAGATATGGGGCACAGATCAAGACAGAAGCATACAGGTTTCATAAAGGGAGGCAGTGCAAAACAACGATTGTAGCCACCTTTCTGGTGGAATGAGCCTTAAGACTCTGGAAAAATTTTGACTCATCTTTATATTGAAAATACTGCTAGACATTTGCCTGTACACTGACTGGTGACCTTTCTGCACTCATTCTGTGTGGCAAAGGATAAATATTGTTGATTCTAGAGGCTGACATCTTGTTAGTGTAGTACTGTGACTGCCTGTGAACAGCCATGGTGTGCAAAAGGTGCTACCCTTGCATTCGAGTATTCTGGAAAGAAACCTGGTTAGTAGATATAATGATCCAAGTTAAACTCAGAAGCAACATTAGGAATGAAAACTGGATTAGTGAAATGAGTGACCTTGTCATTCTGAATGACTAAAATAGAGCTTGGACAACAAAAGCCTGTAGCTCTGAAGCCAAATGTATACCCTCTAAAAATTGGCCTTCCATTGTAAAAACATAAAATCTGCTGGATTAGCAGGTACAGAAAGAGGAAAGTTCAGCCTTTTCAAACTTTCTAAAATGGACTGCATCCCTCAGTGGAGGTATCATAATGAAAGTACAGTTGCGCAAGTTGAGCTGACCATTACAGCACATATGGGTTTACGTCCTGCCAAGGATAGCTTCAGGGCAGTTCCAGAAATACAAACTGCCAAGCAGCTCGAGCTGAGCTGAGTAAAAAACAAGTTTGAGGGTGAAGCCCTTAAGAGCTTTCCAGTAAGCAGAAAGAGGGAGGCTGAGCCCTGAAAGAACTACACTAGGAAAAAAACATAAAAGTCCACACACTTGCAAAAAAAATACACCACAAAACAAGGGAGATGGAGGAAGGGAGTGGCTACTGCAGCAGTGATCATTCGAACATCTACTGTTATGGAAAGTTCAATTTACACAACTACACTATGTTCATCATGTTGATCACTGCTGTAATAGCCTTAGCTATATGGGTAAATGAACACAGCTAACTACATTTGGGCGGTGAAATATACAGCACAACAATACATCTTTGAAGTGTAAGCCTTAGATGCAGATAGGAATGGTCTGGAAAATGGTCCAACCAAAGCTTGATCTGGACTTAGTGAAGGCATGAAGCTTATAGTAGTTTGTAAAAATATGCACATAGGACCACGTATCAGCTTCTAAACTATTTCTATAACCCAGCCCTTTCGGAAAAAAAACCCACAGATTAAGCCAAGGCCCTGGTAGAGTGGGCCTTGACCCTACCTGGAATACATTTGCTAAGATAAGTATAAGAATAGGTAATAACAGCCTTAAACAACGACTTTGAAATAGCCTGTTTTGACACAGATTGTCCCTTATTACCTTCAGAAGAAAATAAACAATTGTACTGAAATATTTAGATCTGTCAATATAGTACCAGAGTTGTCTGTGGACATCGAAGGTATGGAATATCCTTTCTCCTGCATTTTTTGCTTCAGTAAAGAAAATGGGGAGATGGATAGGCTTGCTTAAAGTAAACTCGGATAGCATAAAAGAAGGATCAGTTCTCAAAGAAACCCTGTCTCTTGGAAAATGAGGTAGGGTCAACTCACAATAAGAGCTTGCAACTCAGGATGCCCTTCTTGAAGAAGTCAGAGCGATCAGTAAAACAGTTTTCCTTATTAAGAACCTCAAAAATCAGCCAGATTAGCTGGTTCACATGCAGCAAATGTTAGCTTCTCTAACACAAAATTATGATCTGAAGGAGGGGCTACCGGTTTACTTGGCAGCCTTTTAAGCAAAACCCACTTCAAGAACATGTTGTCATAAGACTGCCTTGAAAGAGAAGGGTCTATGGGCAGACATGCTGAAATGGCCAATAAATGAACCTTGATAGAGAACAAGAAAGGCCATAGGATGGTAACTCAAACAAATACTGTAAAACCAGACAACAATTAGCTCTGAATGGGTGCTGGTAATGTTGGCACCAACTGGAAAACCTTTTCCATTTGCTAACTTGTTATTTTTGTAGTAGCAGGCTTCCTTGCTGCACGTCCTCAGAAAACCGGTGACTAAAAAGACCTTACCATTCAAGCAGTCAACTGAAAATGATTAATGCTGGAGTGTATCAAACACCCCTGTTCTAGTATTAGTAGATCCAGCCTGTGAGGAAGCTTGTGGCAATTAAATAAATAAATAAAGCATACTCTTCATCTGTGTGCAACTGCTCAGTCACACCCAGCAGTAAGCATGCATGTCTGTCCTTACTACTGGCCTATGGAATCACTGGGGTGCCCACTGTCTATAGCACAGCATATCTGTAGCACCTACTGTGTTCCTATCTGTGTCCAATCCTGCACTATTAGGCATACTTTTGGTACCCCGTTTTTGAAACCAATATTTTACTGTCCAAGCAGTCACTGACCTAAAGTTATGTTCTTGTGTCCTCATATCCTCCAGAGAGGACACAGATGGCAGTTCAACATCAGCTGAGCTGACAATGCCGTCCTCCTATGGTCATTCAGGTCTCATGGGTGGCACCTGTTAGGGACGGGATGTGCTCACCAATCTCTGCAAAGCCACATAAGAAAGACAGTGGTCCACAACAACAATGCTGCTGTTGGGTAGAATATCACAACACAATGTCAGAGATGTGCTACCAGCAAGATTGCAAGAAGACATACAACATAGTAGCAGAAATGTCAGTCACTGGCATAGAAGCATCTCCCACTGATAGTTTAACTGACAGCAAGGACTTCTGAGTGTCCTTGCATGGGGATGGTGAAGGCATAAATATTATACCTGAAGGAATGAACACAGGTTCTGGTAGTGACCAACCCTCACAACTCTAGTGGGAGGTGCAACAGTTTAGTAACCATATTGCATACCTATATAACACCTGTGCACTGCATGTTGGCAGGCTACAAATATTGCAGCATTTTTTTCTCATGGCAATGTCAGCTGTACAGGCACAGGCTGTAAAGATATGTGCCTACTCGTATCTGCTCTGAACAGTCTGTACTACTATTTGCATGCATGTACAATGCAAGGCCTGAGTTGCAGCATGGTATCCAAGTGCACTTTGATCTGTCTTGTATTAGTAGGCTTCATCACTGCTACAGTGACACCTGCATAGGTTTTGTCAGGAAAGCAGGCTGATGTCAGCACCTATGCTGAATCTGACGGCACTGAAACACAGATAAAGTCACAATTAGATGACATAGACACACTGTGTTTCCCAGATGGGGTTCATCCAACTATCATTCTGGGTGGAGGTATGACCTCACCCACACCTGAAGTACAGGTTGTGCAGTATAAGTAATCATCCTTACCACAAGCACCAGCGCCCCACCCCCGTGGCGGCAGTAGTAAATGAATGCATTGTAACTGATATGAGTATACTCATATAGCAGCCTAGCAAGGGCCCTCGATGCCATCACATCACAACCATCCCTTCATATGTGGGTGGCACCAGGGCTCAGGCAGCAGATGTGTCTGGCTATCATTCAAGTACAGTCTGTACTACCACTGCGGACCTGACTGGTGTGGTACGTGGCTTCAAGTGAGGATGACCTTAGTCATTACCAACTCCTTGGTGAAGCTGCACTGTCCAAGGACGATGACATGCTAGATGTCATGAGGACTATGGTGGGACAAATAGCTTCTATATCCACCTCTGTGCATAGGATTCTGTATCCTGTTCAGAAATGTTGTCTGTGATCAGAAGTGGGTACATACACATGATGATAAAGTCCAACACAGGATACACAGTCTGCTCTTGCAAGTCTACAGGTATCTCACTCCACCATCAAACAATGTGGCAGTAAAAAATGGCAACTTTCTGGGGCAGGACTCCTTGGCAGCATAGTCCATACAGGCCATGTTCACACAGCTCAGTCACGGATGCAAAGTGCCACCCCCCACTCCCTGTTACCAAAGGAAACAGTCTAAGAAATAGCATACCGCTTGCCATAAAATCCCCAACTCCACTTCTGGTAGCATGACCTCTACAATTACGTTTTGATGTCAGACATGTCTCATTGTATCCTTTGGCATCTGTGCATATCATAATGACTGCAACCCAATCCATCCTCCTTCCTGTGTTATGTATGTGCATATGTCTGATGCATAATGTGACCTGACCATGCACTGCACAACATAGACTTTAACTAATATTGCATGCATCATGTTTGTTCTGCGTGACATTGCACTATCACTGTGTGCTAGCCATGGGCCCATACAGCTGAAATGTTTTGCCTGTGATCTTTATTGTACCCACTGCTGTCTGGGGAGTGTATTGAACTGCTGCTAGCTCTCACAACTTCATGACAATGGTATGCTGCAGTGACAGGGGCGTCTGCAGTGGGTTTGGAGACTACTTGAATAGGAGGCTTATCTGCAAGTTTCCTAGTAATCATGTTATGTAATATGCAGTATGATACTAAGCCTTCTGCAGGCTAATGCCTGTGATGTATCCAATGTACCCCCACTGGTCACATGAAGGTCCCTGCAGCAAGTATGGTAACATCTACAAATACCTTAGTGTCTACCAGTAAATAAGTCCATGCATTCCTCTCAATCACGTTTGTGAGCAATGCATGTCAACCAATGTCCCAATGACATCTCTGCCCACATAAAAATGGTCTGTCAGCTGCTAGTACGTCAGGTGAAGGTGTGTAATCCAATGCCAGTGCCATTTTGTTCATGTTGCCGCATCACTCTACCAGATGTGAAAGGGTGACGCTTATAGTTAGTAAGTGCTGGTTCATGAACACCGCTGCTGCTCTAAGCATGTTTTCAAACATTCCTGCTTACTTTCTGTACTTTTTGTGATGCTCAGATTGCTGCACTCCTGATCATGACCTATTTTCAGAGGAACTTACCTGCAGCTCTTTAGACTACATGCCTTAATTTCCATGGGATTACATGATCATTTGCACACACAAGTTCCTGCACAGTTCTTCCTTGTTCACCACAGCATTAGCTAGCGCTGTGAATCACAATACTCCTGCTTATGGCCACTTCCTTACAATGGTAAGATGTGCATTGTGCAAGCTGATTGAATATTAGCCTGTGTCACTATTTAGCTTTTTGTTTATTTCCACAATAAAGACTCACCTGTCTCATCACTGATGCCTATTTCTACTCTGGGTGTTGTTCAATGGATTCCTTCACCGAAGACCTGGAATTTGTTAGAACATACAGTTATACTGTAGTGTAAGGTAAAATGAATCTGGAGATGAACTAACTTGTCTCTGATGGCTTTTGCAAGCATATGTTAGTTGTGTTGGGAACTAGACCATGACTGACTCCTGGCAAGTGTGCCTTTTTGACATGAATTTTGCATTTTGTTGCAGATTTTGTACTTCTTTTGATTTCATGCTGAAGTCATTCTGTATCAGTAACTAACAGTCTTATGATCAGAAATGCAACTCTCTTAAAGTCCCTACATTTAGTCTTTGCTTCAAAAAGGATGTAGACTTTTTTGAGGTAACAGGCTATGTGAGGACTACACTCGTTTTATTAACAGACTGTGGACTTGTGTACCACTACTTTCTTTGCCTGTAACAATTACTCCTGCAGTTACTGGTCAGTTCTTAAAAGACTGTAGATATTAATATGGTTCTGGAATCTAACCTGGAAAACTCTATGATAGCGTTCTTAATTATTTTACGTCATCTTTTTGAGCTTGTCTATGACATTTAGTTAGAACATTACTTCATGACAAGCTGCACATGCAACCCAGAAATCAGTATTTGATTTAATACTGTATGAAGTATCTTGTATTTTCACTTGCTCTTAACATTTCTGATCAGAGTAAAGCTAATATTTAAAGTGCTTATGTTTAAGCACTTAAAACTGATGGATTTCTTTCACTGACAGCAGATTCCAGTACATCTGCACCACTCTTAGGCCAGGAATACCATTCAGCTGTCATAGGTTGGTACTAGGCTATCGGCCCTAGGGCCTATGCAAGCCTAGCCATAACAATTCCCTGGATATTTCTTCCCACAATATTTACTTTTCTGGACCCCTGTCTAGCAGGGCGACTGACATGATCCCCGGGGTGAATTTCCTGTCTCTCATCCAATCATCAAGGTTCCTTTTGAAGAGGGCCAATGAAGCGCTCTGTTTGACATGTATGGGCAGTCTATTCCAGAGTATGGGAGTCTCGGGTCAGGAACCTATCCGTCCAGCATGATTTGTTCATTGTGATGACAAGGTTTAGATCCCTGGAGAATGTGGCTCTGAGGGATTGGGATTTCTTTAAGTGGAGCATGTCCAACAGCTCAGGGTTTGACATGGCCTTGTATGTTAAGCAGAGATCGCCTCTGAGTAGACGATATGCCACAGAGTATAGCTGGAGTTTTTTTTTTAGATGGTCAGCATATGGCATCTGCTTTAGGCCTGTGATTCTTTTAGTGAGGTATCTCTGTGGCCTTTCCAGCTGTTGCAGATGTCTTGTGAGGTACATACCAAATGGGGCATTATACTCTATAATGGGTCTAATGAGGGATGAGTACAGTGGGACAATGACCTCCTTTTTTAGTGATGAGGTGTGCCACACAGAAGGATTTCCTGACTGTTGTGGCAATATGGTTATCGAACGTGAGACCACTGTCCACCTGTGTCCCTAAGTCTCTCATCACACTTCTGGTGTTTAGTGTCCTGTCACCTATGTGGTAATTCATGGGTACATGTTTTTTTCCAAAGGGGATAACTATACATTTCTTGGCATTAAGCTTGAGCCCATGGCTCTGGCACCAGGCATCTGTTTCTGTAAGGCCCTTTTGTAGAATATCCACATCATTTAGGGATTCAATAATGGCTCCGAGTATGCAGTCATCTGCAAACTTTGTTAGCCAGAGTCCCTTAGTGTTGGCCTGTACTTCAGAGAAGTAGATGCCAAACAAGAGTGGTCCCAAGACTGAACCCTGAGGTACTCCACTTGTCTGGAGCTGGATTTGGAGTCGGCTACTTTTACAGTCTGGGTTCTGTCAGTAAGCCAGTTGGCAACCCATCGAGTGACGTAGGGATTTATGCCCAGCTTAGTAAGTTTATCTATGATTCCAGAGTGGGGGATGGTGCCGAAGGCCTTGGCAAGGTCCAGATAGGCTGTGTGGACCGCCTTACCCTTGTCCACAGCTCTGGAGACTGATTTGAAGACGTCAATCAGATTCAGGAGACAAGATCAGCCCTTCACAAACCCAAACTGGGTGGGATCCAGTGTTTGAAGGTTGCCAATGTCTTTGTTTATAAGTTCCATGATAATGCGTTCCATGCCCTTGCAGATCAGGCTTGTCAGACTGATGGGACAGTAGTTCCCGGGATCCAAGGCGGATCTTCCCTTGTGAAGCGGGATAACTGTAGCTGTGCGCCACTCAGTGGGCACGAAGCCTGAGGTGAGGCTATGATTAAGCATGACACTTAAGTGAGGTGCCAGTTCATTTTGTAGTTCATGTAGTACACAGCCTGGGATGTCATCTGGTCCCATGGATGCTGTATTCTTAGCTTTGGAGAGTGCGGTTTCTAAATGTGTGGCCATGATTACTGGAATATGGCAATCTTTTGGTATTGAGATGGGCCCTTTAGGGGGTGAAGTTGGCACTAAATCGATCTGCCAGGATATTGGCAATATCCTTGGGATCAGTATATTTAATGCCATTCTGTTGTAGCTCAGAGCAGATCTGAGCATTGCCATTTAGATTCTTGACATAACTATAGAATGCCTTGTGGTTGTCTTTGGAATCTTTTACAATTTTATTTTCGTAACTAGCTTTAGAGGATTTTATGAGGGATTTCAGCTTCTTACTGAGGCTGGTGAGGGAGTTTTTTGCATCCTGGGATTTTCCTCTTTTCTGCAACAGTTTCTTCCTTCTGTTGTTGTTTGTAATTTATTTGTATTTGTATTTTATTCATGTCTTGGAGCTTATCTCCCCGGGCCTTTACTGAAAATGGACATATATCCAGTTAGACTAGCCCGGTCAACAAATGTAAAATAAAATAAATTGTATCGTTTGTTTATAGCAGGGGACCACCAGATTGGCTTCCTTTTTTTGGAGAAGAGCATCTTGGTTCTATTTGGGATAGCACGATTCATGCAAGAGTGGATGTGCTCGTACAGCGCCTTAGTGTAGGATTCTGCAGTCAAACTTCCAGATCCTGTCTGCGTGGGTGTCGTGACATTTGTCACTTCTGACTTCAGTAGCATGAAGTTGGCTTTGGAGAAGTTTTTTTAAGGAGGTTTCCTTACTGGGGGGTGGGGGTGTGATGTGGATGTCAAGGGTGGTTTGCTTATGGTCAGACCTGACCAATGAGGGGGTGACCACTGGTGTGGAGCATCTATCTCCCATGTTGGTAATGACCAGGTCTAGGATATTGGAGCCCCTGGTGGGACAATGGATTAGTTGATCCAGGTCGTTGGAATTTATGAATTCCAAGAACCGTTGGGAAAAGGAGTTGGTACCAGAGTAGTTTTCCCAGTTAATGGCAGGGTAGTTGAAATCACCCAGTATTAGGGTGTTTGGTTGTATCTTAATATTTTCCAGTATTTTTAGAAAGATGTAGTGAGAATCTTGGGGCATGGTGAGGGATCTGTAGCAAGCTACAATTTGGATTGCAGTCTTACCTAGTGTTAGTTGCACCTGGAGAATTTCAGATGCATTGTGTTGGGCAACTAGCCTGGAGGTGTGAATATCCTTGGTGAATATGGACACTCCTCCACCTTTAGTGTTTCGGTCTTGGTTTTGTGGCCAAAAAGTGTGGAAAGAATTGTAGCCTGGTATTGCAGGGGTGCTCTCTGGAGCCTTGAACCAGGTCTCAGTTACTGCACAGATATCGATGTTCTCCATTTTTAGGAGTGCCTCGAGAGAGTGCATTTTGGGGTTTAGACTTCTAGCATTGAGTGGCATTACCTTCAGATTTTGCATGCTTGTATCTGTTACGGTGGTGGTTTTATCCTTTGAACCTTGCCTTAAAAAGGCAATACAGGGGTGGCAAGAATTTTAGCCAGTAACCTGAATCCCAGGGGTGACAGGTGCAGACCATCTCTGGCGAAGCATCGTGGTTTGTCGATCATGTCTTCCCAGGCAGACAAATACTGGATCCAGTTTGAATGGCACCAGAAGCTTAGCCAATTGTTGAAGTCAATCATTTTGTCCTTATATTGTGGTATCATTCTGGGCGAAGGCAGGATACTACTCAGGGCTAGGGTCATACCTGCCTGGGTCACATGATCCAAGAGCTCTTCCATGTCTCTTTTCATGTAGTCCAGGGAGGTACGTCTCAAGTCATTCACTCCAGCATGGAGAATGACAGAGTCGTATTTGTACTTGTTGCGGAGTGACTTGAGTGCATGCGTTATGTGGCAGATCCTGGCACCCAACAGGCAGCTGACTGTAATTTTCTCCTTGTTCAGCCTGGTGAGTGGGACATCAGTGTGCCTGACTATAGAGTCACCTATGACTAAAGTGTTGGGTACACTTGTCTTGCCTTGGGGGCTGTTGTTGGGTGGCACACTGGTGTTGTGAGCTATATGTCACTTTGGTTGTGACTGGTGTTTGTTTGCGTTTCAGATTCGGAGGTCCTTGTTGCTTGAGCAGGTTAATGTTAAGGGCTCCGCATATGTGGGTTTAGCGTTGCTATGTGTGGGTGTTGATGGTGTGGGTTTTGAAGGGCTATGAGTTGCTTGACGTGTAATGCAGGTGTTAACCTTCTCCTCTTGACTGTCTAGCACAATCTTGGCTGGCGAGAGCTTTGCTTCCAGTTTGGCTATGTAAGTGCATCTCTCGCAGGTTGTAGTGTTGGGTGGTAGGAAGAGAGGATTGTCTGTGTACATGAGGCAGTTGTCGCATTGCCCCAGTATGCCCAGATTCACCAGGTGGACAGGAGAGATCACCGGAAGCTGACCCTTGGACATGCCTGTTTAGGTGCTTTTTTGAAAAGTTTAAGAGCTGTTTTCCCTTACCTTTGCAAGGTACTTTGCAATTATAGGCTGTTTAGTGCCTATGATTAATTTCTCCTTATTGACAAGGAGAGCTGCGTGCTTAAATCAGTTTCAGGCTTCCTAGTGCTTTCCAGCAGGTTCTAGAGCAAGTGCTAGTCACAGGGGTTCAGATTGTAGTGCTACTACTGAGAAACCAGCTAGTTCTAAGGGACAATTTGAAGAGCAGACTTTCTGGCACCTGGAATAATTTCACTGTAGCCTCGCAGTGCTGCACGATGTGAAAAATGTGCAAACACATGCGTTTTTAAGCCAGAAAGTTGAAAGGGATAGAAATCAGCCCAAAAAGGCTAATACAATTACAATTTCAGAGCTGGAAACCATTCCTCTAGCGTTAGATAGGCAGTACAATGTTCAGCAGTCCCACTGGTAAGCACTAGGACTTCCCTCTACCACAGCAAGGTCTGGATAGCTCTGAACACAAGGTCTGGATAGCTCTGAACACAGAAAATAAAGTCCTGAGACAGGCAAAGCCTGGGATATGGACTGGCTAGGAAAGGTGGGAAACGAGCAAACAAGATAGTATTTTTTTTTGTTGTTGTTGAAACAGGCTAAACAATGCAATAATACAGTAAATAAACACAGGCAAGGCTAACACACTTGAGTGTGTAGTCCTAAACAGTAAATGCAATTAAAACTCTACAATATTAGCAATTTAAAACTTTTTTAAATGAAGCAAGGCAAGTGCACAACTGAAAAACGATTTAAGAGGCAGTAATACATCAGAATAAGTAGCTAGTCTACATATACACAGAAGTCTATATATACAGAAAAGCAGCTAAAACACAAACAATTCAGATGAAGTGCAACCTAGAGCACTTGAGTTGTAGCAATATTAAGGCAATTACAGTTATAATAAATGCTCTAAAATATACTCTATATTTCCAAAATGTTTGAGAAGCACAGTCAGAACACAAGGAAATTCAGGCAATTTTTTCCCCAGATTGTCCAGATTTTTGCTGAATGTCCAGATTTATACCTCACATTTTTGGTCTATTTTTCATAAAAATTGTGGTTTTCTGGCAACTGACCAAGGATTGAAATCACGAAATAACAGTCATTTGAGTTTCAGACTTCATATCCCTCAGAAAATGCATGCTATTACAAAACATGTTATTCTAGCAGCTTTCTAAGAGTAATATTTAAAATATGTCCCTATCTTTGGGCCTTTGTATTTGCATTATTTGTGGCTATGTCCAGATTTTCTGTGCTAAGATGTTGAGAGGTATGCTTCTAGGCCATGTATTGGTTTCATTGCAAGGAAAAGGCATCACTTTTGCCCTTTTCAGTCCTGAGGAACCTTGCCATCACAAAATGTATTTGTAAGATTATTTAACAGTATTACCCATTCTCATCTACTTCCCCCTCAGTATTTTAAAGGTAATCCCACTCAACCCTCACTGCCTTGTGAACATTTAGATATAGGCGCCTTTTCAAGATACTTTTTTTATGCATGGGCAAAGATCTGCCCCTTTATCCTGAACTGTTTTACTGTATGGATTTGGTAAATCACACTTTTCTTCTTTCAAGAAAACAGAAGAGAAGTACTCTCTTAAAAGTCATCCTTTTCAGCCCCTGTTCCTTTTATTCATTATTGCTCTCCCCTCTTCTGTTTTTCCTTGCTCTCTTGCATACCCAGAAAATGTTGTCTCCTTTCTTGTCTGAACTAACTACAGAACACAAAGTGGGAGGTTTATTGAAATATTAATGAGTAAGAGGCTACAATTACCAAAGGAGGGTAGAGTTTTGGAAAACTAATCTAGATATTAAGGTGCATGAGGTAATGGTAGCCTTCTTTTGCAGGTAGCCTTCCCAAATTGTGCATGGTTGGACAGTAGTGTTCTGTGAAATATGAGAACAAAATTATCCTTCGAGCCCTCTTTGGAAGTTTTCGAAAGCATGAAAAGCTGGTAGTACAAGGTGGCCAGTGACAGCAAGCCTTCTTGGAGATGGAAATAAATGACCCCCCCTTCCCAGGTTGCCTGGTTTCTCTGACCACTAGAAATGAAAGTATTATGATGCTGTAAAGCAGCACCATGTTGGTTATGACATTGTGTCCAAGGGTCCTTTGGGTGGTAAGTAAATGACAACATGTGATCGACGATTCAGGCACCTAACAGTGGCAACTGTGCAGCTAGTATGGTGTTAGTGAGTGTGCCAGGTGTTGGAACCTACTTAGTATGTAGTACGCAGTCTATGTTATAGATTGCAGTACTGTGCAACTTACCGAATGTTCACCCAGGGCAAGATCTTTGCTATGTGAATACAGATTATCAGTAATATTAGCCAGATCTTTGCAGAACGTCACTTGGGAAGAGAATTGTCTAAAGAAAAAATAAAGTATTAATGGATTTAAAAAAAAAAAAAAAGATAAAAAAATACAGAACACTGAAATACCCCATTCAGTTAGCTTGAGGAGGAGAAAGAACGCTATTTACCTCAATTATGCAATGTTATACAGTAGAGCTGAAGGAAAGTGATATTGTCCTGAATTCCAAAGGCTGAAAGTTATACAGTGATGTGAAACAGTGAAAGTAGAAAACAACTGCCTTGTTTAGTACTAAAAAGAACCAAGTGAATTAGCAATCATCTGGCTGATGTAAAATGACGTTTGTTAAGTCAGGGTCATGCTGAAGTCCTCCTTCAAAGCTATGCTGCTCTGTGTAAAGCAAAGCATTAGAATTAAATGCTGACACATCTAACTGGAGAAACAATATTCTGGAAAATAAAGGGGTGAAATACTATAAAACAGACAATAGTTTATGATACAGAGAAGGTCACCTGGTTTTGAGCTATGGGTAAGGGAAGCAGTTTTACAAATAACAGGAAAATTAACAAAAATCAAAATAGTGCAGGCTAGTGCATATGACAGCGGTCTGCATATTACAAGATTTGCAAGCTTTTAGCAATTTATAATGCATTTCTTCTGCACCACAGTTACACCTCCAAGTTAAACTTGTGAATGGCCTACCAATAGGGTTACCACCTGTCCCTCTTTGCGAGGGACAGTCTCACTTTGTGCAGTTTTGTCCTGAGAAAAAATCTAAAAAATGACAAATGCCCTGAGATTTTAAGGCAAAAAATATTTACTAAGTTTTCTTTAATAGTTGCATAAAACAGTTATTTTGCATCTGAAACATCTAAATATTATATGACATAGCATAAGCAACTCATATGCTACAAGAATAAGTTTTATTTGAACAAAAACAGTGAAGTTCTGTCCTTTGCACTCCCCATGGGTATTGTCTGTCCTGCAAAATTGCACGTTTCTACAAAAAATGTCCCATTTTGGGCATTTGAAAAAGTGGCAACCCTACCTACCAAAGATGCACACATGCATATGCAGTTGCTCAGGGACTGCATCTGCATTCATTACCAAATGTGGTAACTGGGGGATACGGCAGCAAATCATTCCACCACTGAGACAGTTAACATACTTTCAGAATGGTCTGGAATTGTGAAGTGGACCCAAATGTACTGCAGAACAAAAGCTGTACAATTGTTTCTTGCATTCATTCCACAAATTAACATAAGCATGCTTTATTAACATACAATTTTTTTTTAATAATCAAAGCACTGGCTCTGTTAGCAATTTTTTTCCCTTTTGAAGAGAAAGGATTTCTACAGAGGGTACATTCATGAATTACTGCAAGACATTAGCAACACCCACTTGCTGTGCGACTTCTGCCCAATTGATCGAGGAGAAAGCAGCCAGCAGGGATGAAGTCACATGAAGTCATTACCTGGGAAAGAGATATGGATTTGCTACCTATACCCCCTATTACAATAGCACAGGCTTCACTTAAGGAAGGGACCAGGACAGAGATGTGTACAACATCAGCAGTACTAATTAAAACTACCCAGCTTAGCAGGAAATGCATAAAGGGATCTAATGGGCTTAGTACTTAACAGAGATTTAGCTTAGCCAAGAACGACTGCGCAGGACATTTTAAGAACCAATTAACAGTGGCATCACAGAGGATGTGTGTGCATATGCCCTCTCTCTCTCTTTTTCTTTCCTCCAGACAGTTGTAAGGTGGAAGTGACTTTGTGAAACTCACAGAGAAATTGAGGGGTTTAGAATGTTATGTATATCATGGGGAGTTTTATCAAATGGAAACATCTACTTGTCACTTTATCATATCAAAATATAGAAGAGCTGTATAGCACGAAAAACTTCACACACTTCCATTGTAAGATTTCTTAAATTTTTAAATAAGTTAAAATAATGGGAAACTTAACATAACTAGATATGTTCATGTAATACTGTATTTTGAAACAGAAACTGGTATTTTGTCATCAGTGTTTTACTTCAGATAACAAATTCAAAAAACTATATTTTTTAACAATTAGTTAATATGAATTACAGATATTTTAAATCTATCCATCCACAACCCCCTTTTTCCCATTTTTGCACATGGGGTCAAGTTCTGACTTCAAGAGTGACAACCTTCTACAGCCAAGGTTCACAAGAAAGGGCGGTTGACCCTGCGCTGCTGTTCTTTCACACAAAACACTCACACCTATGGTCAATTTAGAGTGTGCAATCCACCTACTCCATGTTTTTGGAATGTGGGGGAAACCGAAGCACCAAGAGAAAACCCATGCAAACACAGGGATGACATGCAGACTCTACATAGAAGGCACCCCAGCCGTGAATCAAACTGAGGAACCTCTTGCTGTGAGATGAAAATACTATCTGCTGTGCCACTGTGCCATGTATGTAAACGCAGGCCACCCTCCCAGTAATACTAATATGGGAATGCAGCTAGTGAAACCGATATATAAACGAATTACACAAAGCCAGAGGCACTAGTTTTAAACAAGAGTACGTATGCACATCTGTTTCTACTGATCTACGGTCACAAGATTGCTTACCCTATTAAAACACCATGGGTGTTGGGGGGGTTAAGACAGAATAGGACCACACGTCTGAATGACAGGCTAGTCATTGCTAACTGCCTGGGGTTTCTAAAACTGCTCTCAAAATTATTAGATGTGTGAAATGCAGAACATATGACAGATTTCAGAAGAAATGGAAAGAGCAAAAGTCTACCGATCCTTGAAAATTACACTATAAACTATCTACTAAAATTAAGTATTGGAAAGGTGACTACATTTTCCAGCAAGAGATAAAAAGTACCCAATGCAGTGTGATTATACCATTGTCCGAGTACATACTGCAGGAGGCCTTAATTTTCCTCAGTCGAGATACTATGTGAGAAGATCGACAATCTAGTCACTGTCCACTATGAAGCAATCACTGTGCTGTCTGGTTACCCATGACACTGTTAAAATGATAAATTTTCTGTCTGATCTTAAAATTATGTCTGACAGAATATATATCAGAATATGAAAAAAAAAAACAGTAATACTTTATTAATGATAAAAGAACCACCACTATGCCAGCACTGTGTACTTAAGGGACCTATGGTATAAAGTAAATTAAATTTCCACAATAACAGTCTACATCCATTTTGCTGATCTTGACAACAGAAACATCAAATTTAAAATTTAATTTCAATGCAAGTGAACCGACTCTGGACAGCACAGAGCAGCAGCAATTAGTGCTGGTGGTCCACAACACATGGTCTCTGGTTCAGTTCTCAGATGAGGTGTGTCTGCTGCACAAGTCTGCAGGTCTTTTACATTTACATCTAGGTTTTTACAAATGCCTCCAGTGTCTTTTAATGCGGCAATGACCTGTTAAATGGTGACTTCATTGGCAACTCTGCTAACTGCTCACAGGTGTTTGTTGAGTATTTGTGTGGTTCTAGCATGGAACTGGCATCATGATCAAAATTCTTTCTCTACCTTGTACCCATGGATTGCTGCAATAAATCCTGCTTCCCAGCAATTCTGACTGGATACAATGTATCAGAGAATGAATGAATGATTAAAACAGGAGAGGTCTGTTGGCACAGTCAGAAAATCTGACATAATGACAAATGGTAGTTGTGGATGAATAGGTGGAGAATACGTAATCATATATTTCAGCAGGAATTCTCATTTTGTGCATGGCAGGGGAACTGATCTGATGGCTGACCAACCTGTACCTTTTAGTCAGGGATTCACATCACAAAAGCTCAAATGATATTTATTGATTGATTGACAGAGTGTGCGGGAGTGTGTGTATGGTGGCCATAAAAAGAAAATGTTCCACATATTTGTGTAGAAACACAAGGACTACATTGTTTTACGGGTAATACTGCACTTCAGCAACACAAAACAGATATCAGAACTACACTGACCTGTGTTTAGTCTTACAGATCAAAGGTGTACTTACAGACACCAGAAGATGATAAAGAAACATGCCTGTAGAAAGTGACCTGCAGGGTCAAAAAATGAAGTGTTGATGCAGCCAGTTAACATAATTTAGGTGTCCAACACTGCCTGATTATCAGTGTTCCAGCAACAATGGCATCTGTTAAACTTTCAAAGAGTGTAACCTTTCAGCCAGAGCTCACAGATGTTACACAGCTTGTTATTTTCTTTACAAACTTTAATCAGTCAGAAGAGTTCAGTCAAAAAGTGCTTGGACACGGTCAGTAAACCTTCCTATACACAAACGGGATGAAGAAGATGAATTCAGATTTCGTTATCCTTCAGGACAGAGTCCCTGGCTAATCCTTCTGTTTGACTGGCCCATGGAAAATCTGTGTGCACTGCTGTCCTGAATGAGGGCCTAAACGTAGAAACAATATCCAGTTTATAATACCTTGTAGACATGTTTGGAGGTGACCAAGTGATGGCTGTACAAATGATGTCCAAAGATGCCTTACAGAAAAAGGCTGTTGATCACACACCATAGGCCTGGTGGGATGACAGCCTCAGGCAATCCTTGTAAATTCCCTCCATACTTTTAAGTATATGACAGAAATGCAACTTCATGTCCAAAGATACAAAGAGCACTTATTAAATATTTGCCCTAATTTCTGGAAGGCAAAGGAAATAACTTTCCAAACAGCTTTAGTGTGGTCAGTGTAGAACCTATGTTGCCTGTGGACATCCCTTCTGAAACTCGAAAGATTAGTTAAGTAAGGTTCGTCTTAGCAGTGATCTCAGACAAAGGATGAGTTAGTCCTCGGACAGACCCCCTCCATTCCCTGTGAGAAAACAGGCATGGGGAGCCGACATATAAACCTGCAAATAAGAAAGCTTTCATGTGGAGGTAATCGCTACTGAAAAAAATGTTGATGTTACACACTTCAGATCTGCAGTGGTAGCTGTTTTAAATGGATAAAGGGTTAGTTTCTCCAGAATAAAATAAAGACTGTATGGGGCAGGTGGTCCCTAATGGGAGGATTCATGTAAAATACAGTCATTAAGAACATCTTGCAGACATTAAAAGAAGCCAAAGAAGACAAATCCTGTCCACTGTAAAAACTTGATATGGCAGTGAAGCTCACCTTGACAGACTCATAAACCGCACACAAAAAAATCTGAGAAACAGTGACAAGCTTTAGAAATTGGTCTTGAGAACAGGACAATGGCATGATGTACAGCCCATATGGAAAACATCTTCCACTTCCACCCTGAAAAGGGTATCAAGAAAGACAGAATAATATCCACCGCTCTATGTGAGAAACCTTGGTCCATGATAAAACATGGGAATGCAGCAGCCAAACTGATGACATCACAGCATGAAGGTTCAGGTGCTCCTTATCTGACAGATGAGGAAAATTACCACTTGTGGAGTTATTGGCAGAAAATTACTGAATTTGTCTAAAGTAAACAGTGACTCTACCCTCTAATAAATACCACAGCAGTTAATTTATGCATACTAAGGTCAATACAGTAATCCACAATGACAAAAAAGCCCCAACTGCCTGTTCATGCTCAGTAGATTTAGGCACCCCATGGGCTGGGCATGTCACTGATGGGTTGTCCCGAACTTCTGCATGGGTTTAAGCCAGCAGCACTATCTCCACCACCACCACCACCAGAAAGGAAGTTTTGTTGTTCACCACCATGGAAATTATAGCTGCATATGCGTCCCCCAATCATGTGTATCCCCACAACCTTCCCCCAAGACATGCAAGTGAGCCCTATACACCACCCCTTCATTCCTCTCCAAACCAGTTCAGCTCTTTCAGTGCTGTTGCTAACCAAAGCCCAGGTGCTGGGTCATAGTCAGAGCTTCAACTCCAAAGCCCAGGTGCTGGGTCATAGTCAGGGCTTCAACTCTGCATCCCAAAGTCGACTTGGCTGACCCATAGTCTGAAGTGAAGGAACTTCTTGGATGGTTTGGCAACTTTTATGTGGAGGAAAGTGTTCCCAAAGATTGAAACAACAGATTCAGTGTCCTCTTGCTAGACACAGGAGTACAGACTACAGTATGACTATGTGAAAGGACTGCCATGGGGACACGTTAAGATACTGAGATCCAACATGGCTCTAAGGGTCTTTGCTGGTCCATCAGGACCTCCTCTTTCTATGAGGAGCTGTTGCACCTCTTCTTCACCCATATTTTCTGATGGGGTAGCACATCTGGCAAGAATAAAGATGGGCATTTAGGCCTGGAACTGTACAGGATGTAGTAGCCATGTTCAACAGGTCTACTTCACGTTGTCGTAAGCTGACAATTTCAAGTCTGATATTGTCGGCACGACAATATCGAAAGTGAAGAACATCGTGCAAGTAAATGGAAATCTCCATAAGGGGAGATTTCCGTTTACCTCAATGTAGTGTGGTCTCCGAGTTGGTATATTTAAGTAGAGGAGGTGTGGGGGTGGAGGGGGGCTTGCCCCCCTGCCTACACCATTTAGTTTTTTTTTTATTTGTTTTTTTTTTTTAACGTTATTCGATGTTTCACTTAATCGATCAATAAAGTTTGACCTTTACTGATTCAATTAAGTAAACTTTCAATAACGTGATATAGACGCTGTTCAACAACACCCTTCAACCACCCTTCCTTGGAAATCTTACACCATGGGGTATAATGGAGGAAGAACTCTCCCCTCCTGAGTGCCTAGCAGGGTTGGCCAAAGAGGAGGTTATGAGTGATGTGAACTGCCTTTAGAGGAACAACCTCCCCTCCCGAGACAACAAAAACCCACTACCACTGGCCCAGTGATGTTGCTGAGATTCTCCTGACTAGGACTGACTTGCTCCAACTTCTCTTTATTTTGTAGTCCATGAGTATGGTGATAATATGGCTTTCTCTGGTATCTTTGTGTTCTGGAAATGGAGAGCTTAAGAGAAAAGGACTGCCTTTCTCCCCTTCCTGCTCTATTGATGTTGGCAGACTTCAGGCTGAAACGCCAGAGGCCTCTTGAAAGGCACATCCATAAGCACGGCTTTACTGCCCTCAGCAAAAGTGTCAAGGTACAGTCAGGAGTGTTGGCAAATAAATATGGTGGATCCCGTTTCCTGCACAGCTACCCCTGCGGTGCCATAGAGCTGTACCATGAGGTTACTGGGGGATGGAAGACCCTGAGGCCTCCTGATATATTTCTCTTTCACTTGTCCATCAGGCAGACCCTTCAGAGAATGCAATATTTTATCCATTAAAAACAGTGCATCTACTAAGCTCAGTGCCATAAGACAAGGGTTGGGAGGGTGGCCTAATGGTTAAGGTGTTTGCCTTACAAACACAAGGTGCAGGGTTTGAGTCTCACAAGGGATAATTGGCTAGGCTTAAAAAAATGGCTCGCAAGGGCAGTTACAATGAATCCAAAACACATTCCTGCACGAATGGCATGTGCACGGTCAAAAGACAAAATCCAGTCCAGAAAGAAAGGCTAGCACCCAGCTCCTGTGACATAGGCAATAATTATTTTGTTTTATTTCCAAAACGAACAGCAAAAAACATAACCGTACACTAACATGGTTGTACCGGTTTCGGCAAACCTTCCTCAGCAACCAAACATGATGTAACAAATAAATCATCATGTTTGGTTGCTGAGGAATGTTTGCTGAAACCGGTACAACCATGTTGGTGTACGGTTATGTTTTTTGCTGTTCGTTTTGGAAATAAAACAAAATAATTATTGCCTATGTCACAGGAGCTGGGTGCTGGCCTTTCTTTCTGGATCGCAAGGGCAGTTAGCCTAGTACTAATCTATGAACCTATGAACAAGATGTCAAGGAAGCAAAAGTCTGCTTTTCCAGCCTGTTCAAAGCACTCAATCCCCTTGTTTCAAGATGCAGTCACTGCAACTGTGGAGTAGGATTCCTTCTCAGGGCAGCCACAAAAACTGTAACATCACACTGAGGAGTCTTAACTCAGCTACTGTAATCTACTGAGGGTCTGAAGATCCTATTTGCTTTCCTTGGACATGAGGTTGCATTGTTTGGACATTTCTATGTTACATTTACTGTAGATGAAGAAATAAACCACCCAGGAGAATATTCAGTGAGACATAGAGGCTGCCTACTGCCTCTTTTGTGAATAGCAGGGTTACTGAGGAGGGCCAGCACCCCCCCTTTTTTCATCATCTTCAAAAGCTCATGAAACATCAAATCATCTAAAAAACAGATGCCCTTCATCATCAGCATTCTCTATGGAAGGACCAACATGGAGAGTCTTTTTTGCATGTCTGCTTCGGCCTTTCTGGACAGTCTTCTGTATTCAAGAATAAGAACAGCTGATCAAACAGAAATATTCCTGCTCTGGCACCTAGAGTACTGCATCACATCAAGAAGCAACACCTGCATTAGGCACCCCATTGTCTGGACCAAAAATGCCTGAACACCCAATGTTGGACACTTGCAACATCTTGAATCTTGGTAGGCTGCACTGACCAATCCAATTATTGGTAGGCTGACAGTGGACTGCCAGAAGGCAGAGCAAACGTGAGGGGGAATGATGTAGGACCCAAAGAAGACAATTTTGGCTCCCACAAAGGTTTCAGCTCTGGGCCAGACAGACAGATGAACCTGCGCAGGATAGGCCAGTGGTGGACACACTTCAGACAGTATGCAAGTGCCTGAAGAAGGACTGAAAGGGTACATCAGGAACACGAAAGTTGGCTCACCTAATGTTGGAGGAATTGATAGTGCAAGATCCGAATCTACCATAATGCACCAGCAGAGAACATGTAGCTTTATGAGAAACAGAAGGTCCTGGAAAAAATGTGCTCCCACCAAATCTACCTACATGCATCTCAAAAGCCCGGAAAAGGGGAAGGATAGAAGCTGCCTCCTTTGCTGCAGTTCCATAATAGCCTCGGCCAGCAAAGCAGAATCAATAACTAAAACAGCAGGGGCCAACCTCATTACACTCTGAGAACACTGGACTCCTTGAGCTGTGGTGTGAACAGAAAATGCTGATGCCTGACTCGAAATAGGACTCACCACAACAGCCAGCAGAAGATCCAAAAGTAAAAGAAGGTGAGCATAAACACCCATTCCTTTAGAAGAAGGCACGTCCAAATTTGACCGACTTAGCACCTTTATCTTTAATAGCTAAATGTTTGATAGACTTGGGGAACATCAAAAAAATGGATCTTTGGACCAAACTGAATAAGAAAGCATTAGCTTCATTGGAGATCTTGCAGGAAAGAGGGAGGAGTGAGACCTTTTCTGCTCGCCTTAAGGAACTTGCTTTGACTTCTCCTTAACCTGAAGCTCCAACAAAAAGGTACAAAACTGTGTCTCAGTCCTCATCAAGGCAATCTTATTCAAGTTTGCACAAATATCACATGGTTCCAAATCATGCTCTGGACCTAAAGGATAAAACAATAAACATACTTAGGATGGTTGTCAGCATGAGATACCTTCTTATAGGTTCATAGGTAGGTACTAGGCTATCTGTCCAAGGGCATTTATAAGCCTAGCCAGAGTGTGGCCAGAGTTCTTGCTATAGTAACACTTAATTACAAGTTAAGATGGCACACGACTGCCAAAGTCTAACTACAAAAAAATAAAATAATGAAGAAAAGGGTGGAATCCCACCATAAGTCCCTCATGGAAAATAACCTTCAGCAATACAAGTGAGGGACTATCCTAATGGAAAGAGACTCTCAAGTAGCTGCCATTGTCTTGAAACAAAGAACACAACTTTACTGGTTAACATTGCCACATTATACTCAAAACACCAGAATACAAAAGGTAACAATTAAAAAAGCTAATTCAACAACATAGACCAAAACCACCAGGACCCAACCAAAAACATTAAGCGGTGGGAAGGAAGTGGAAAATGGAGGGCAAAGATGCAGTTTTTCACAGCAAAGGGAGAATGCAAGAGGAGGCTGGAAAAGTTATATCCATCAAGCAGAGCATGCATTGCAGGCATGCATTGCAGGCCAGAGTCCTGAGGATTAACCAAGATTGCATTAGGAGACTCCCCACCTCCAGAGTCTTGTAAACATCTGCAGAAGGATGCCCTTGTCTGAACCTTTGAATCTTCCCATATCCTTCTAAAGCAGCTTCAACTTTATTGTGCCATGGGCCAATGACTCTTCTCCCAACTTATTTTCAAAACTGAAATTCATTATTTGCTACGCTGTATGATAAATTATATATCATATTTTTAATTCCAAAGTTAGCCTGCCTGCAGGCACAGGGGCACATCTATCTACACCAGATGTAGGAGTTTGGAGGTTTGGTTGCTGAGGGGCTGGTCACGGGGTGGGAGATAAGCTTCCCATGCACCAGAACTTCTTTCCTAAAGAGCACACCATGTGGGGAATAAGACAAAAAAGATATTACCACAGACTCAGGGGGTGTTGTAAGGCACAAATCTTAAGTGCGAATGCCTTATATCCTTAGGGCATAAAACATCTGTATGATGACTCCTTCATATCTCATTACTTTTTATAAAACTGGCACTTGTATTTTGATATAAAAACGATCCTTCCACTGACATTATACATACATTTTTCTATACACTATAGATATATACACTGACTATACATTTTTCTGATGACTACTATTATATTCACATCACCTTACAGAGAAATAGATATTCTGCAAGTTTTATTTTCAGCGAAAATAAAATTGCAACAACTGAGAACAAGGAAAGAACCAAATTACATCCTGTTTTTGCAGTACAGTGCAAAGGGATAATGGTGAGAGTTACTGACCATAATCTAGCACTGGGTTTGATTCTCTCAGTCTCTACTTGCTAACTGTCTCTCTTGGAGCAACTAATTTAACCAAGAAAGTGCTCCAAGGACACCCCAAAACCAAGGAGGAAATTCATTTGGAAGTGTATGACGGTCTGAACAGTGCTTACTGCTTGGCTGGAAAGTCTGACATACCAGATACCAAAATGTCATTGGCTAATCTCCCCCCTACTCCCCCCACATCCACTAGTAAGGGACTAACAACTGTCATATACTGTATCAGCTCACCTCCTGAAGGGACAGGTCATTTTGGCAATAAGGATAGTAACTGAGTGGTAATCAGAACTGCACTGGAAACTTGCGTTTACAGGGTGGGAAGGAAAAAAAGAGTAATGCAACGTTATGTGTATTCACTCAACTAAGGGTGAAGAACAAACTTAAGACCGTCACTTTAGAATTCCAGAACAGAACATGGAGTACCTTGCTAGATATAAATAGAGTGCATTCAGTAAATGTATACCCAACATATATTTACTACGAGTCCTTGTTAGAAATCTGCTACACACACAAAATAGATTAGTTATGGCTCTATGACAAAAATCTGATGCAGTTCTTATCAACAATGAAAAGTGCGATTGAGAAATCTGTATGTACGGTGAATCACTGAAATACAAAACTCACTCTAGAAAACACTGCCAAAGGTGAAAAGGCTGCCAAAAAAAGAAACGCCCAACACCAAAAGATTTTATTTAGCGTTTTCGTCCTGTGTCAGTAAGGACTGATTCTGAGGAAGTCCTTACTGACACAGGACGAAAGCGCTAATTAAGATCTTTTAGAATCAGGCCTTACTGACACAGGACGAAAGCACTAAATAAAATCTTTTGGATGAAGTATTGTTTTCTTTCTTTTTTTTTTTTTTGGCAGCCTTTCCACCTTTGGCGGTGTTTTCTACAGTCTTGGTTGGCTATTAGTACGCTGGTTGTTTTTACAAAACTCACTCACAGTTTAAAGGCACACCCCTGATACTTAAATACTCCAAATGTCAGATCACAGATCACCATAGCTCAGAGTAAGGAGCACTCTTCAGCAAACGGAAATCATGTAAATAAACAAATCACACCACCTGCAGATTTGTGAAGGCACTATAGAGTGCTGACTACAACTGAAATGTATTTCTGCCTGGTACTCATTCGTTACTCTTACATGTGTACGACGTACCTAACGGACTTCATAATCACCTGACTGAAAGAGATTTGATACATGGAACAAGTGTGTAAAATAAAGTTTAAAAGCATTAGCAGTAGCATATGTTCCATAAAACATTTTATCGTCACATCAAACACATGGACAAACATACTATCACTGACGCTGGCGTGTACAAAAACAGGGATTTTGCAGTCCTTCAAAAGAACATTAAACCACGGTCCCATATATGCGAAATACTTGCAGGTAATAAAAAGGTTACGAACTTGTGGAATCAGATGAAGAATATGTTAGCATTTCTGGTGCCCTGGACAAATTTCCCCTAGTTTCTATAAACACTATGTCATCTATGATAACAGTGCAAACCATAAAGTCTTAAAGAGACTCAACAGAAAGTAAAATGAAATGGCCATATAATAAACATTACTCCATATGAAATTAAGGAGCACACAGCCCAACAATCCATGGCTACTAGATGTTAGTATCTACACACGTGGCTTCATGGACAAATCCATCCATCACCCCTTTTTCCCATTTTTGAACATGCCTTATACTCATTGGCTCATTGTTTATATTTTCTAAGTAGGCTCTTCTTGTACTGGTGACAAGGAAGGAAATGCAGCAAGTAGTTCATTGATTAGCGGAATCACACATCTCACATCACTGACCAATGCATAAAAAATAACTAAATAAATAAATTCACCTGGCAGTCTTACACAGAGGTTCTGAGGAATGACAACCATATTTTGCATACTGGGCCACTGTGAGCAAGTCATAACTACGGACACAGCACCTGAGATCCACTGAAAACAGCTGTGCTGGGCTGTACTTTTGCAAAGGTAATATTCATTTTTGTCAAGCCACAGTTTGATGATGCACAGTTCATTAGATGTGCCCTAACGCATCTTTTGTCTACAATTACCACCTTTCATAATACAGTGGCTCTTGGAGCAGACTATATCAGAGAAGAGTGCAACAGGTTTCATCCTTCATAAGGTTGTATGGGAGAATTTGCCCACCAAAGAAAACATTTTTTGTTCTTTGATCAAGGGCGTTTTCAATGAAAAGTTTTTGCTGAAATAGCATATATCGAAATGTGTTTTGATTTTTTTCACCAGAAATCATTAATAAAGGTTAAATAAATATAAGGAAAACATGCCTTTGCAAGTAAGTAACACTATCCTGTGTTTAAAAGGGAGAATTAACAAAAAGTCGTGCACTAAGGCAACTAACACATTGTGTGTGTGTGTGTGTGTGTGTGTGTGTGTGTGTGTGAGAAAGATCTGCATAAAGTCAGCACATTATATACCACAGGTGAACCCTTACACATTAAAAGCTGTACGTAGCTCTTAGAAACAAGCGCCATGAACATGGCAGGTGAAAACATGTCAGCAGGCAGTTCTCTACTTTAGTGGTAAACTTTTTAAAAGGAAAACAACAGGATATTAAAGCAGATTCCCCAACCTGCTGACTCTTCCAGTCCCTGTTCTTTGATAAAGCTTTAAAAAATCACCCTTGCAGCATTAAAAAATAACCCACTCAACTGTTTTCCCTGTTCTGCTTCCTAGCTTTCTATACTGTTTTTGTTTCACTTTGCAAACCAACTTGAAAAACCTGTAGCTGGCTCTGAAATTATGATGTCACATCTGCTCTTGCTCTAGCTATCGGGATGTTTCCTCCCCCAAAGTGATGTAACCCCGCCTGATTTGCATGCTGTATAGAAGAGCCAGTGTTCCTCCCACATTGTGATGTCAGACCTGCCTTACCCAGCCCACTCAACCTAATAAAATCCATGTGGTGTGTGGAACTCCTTTTCATTGTACGTGTATCCTGTCGACTGCATTTGTTTGAGGGACTACTGAAAAGTTGGATTACCTGCATTTTCGTCTGCATTTTTTTGCTTCACTGGTAAGATAAGTCTTCCTAGTGAATTAAAAATGTAATTCTACACACAGCCCCTGTTTGAATGCACTTCTAGCCCTATTTTGTGCTGCCTGATATATGACTCTCTTCTGAACAGGAATACTCTCTTCCTCCCTATGAGGATTCTGCTGCTGAAGTATCTATCCCTTCAGCCTCTCCTCCTGAGGATTATTCTTTTGGGGAAACCCAGCATACCATGAGGGAGCACTTCTACTGGGACAGCCAAGACTACTCAATATCTAAGAAAAGGCTCAGAGACTTTCCTTTACTACCTCAGCACAGGCCTCTTGCTATCTCCCGTTTTAGACATTGTAGATGATGTATTTTCAGAGTCCGGCCTGTCTCCTGACTCTTTACCCCCTGCACCTGTTAAGTCAGACAGATACTACAGGGTTCCAGATTCACATAAATTTCTTTATAAAAACCCTGCTGCTGACCCAGAAACTATTTCTCAGGGTCCCAAAGGGGTCAAGGCTTCCACTGCAAAAAACCCTATCCCCTCTGATAGGGATTCAAGGGCACTGGACAGATGGGGGAAAAAGGTTTACACTTCTGCTACCTTGGCTGAGAGGGCTTTAAATTGTCAATTTCATATGCTTAAATATCAGCAATACTTCAATACTTAATGTCATTGCTTAAACAGAAAATATTAACAATTTCTGAATGTGCAGAAAACAAGGAAATGCAGGATTTATTGCATGCAGCTGAACAAGTGGGAAGGCATACTTTGCAGTGTGGTTTTGATTCTCTGGAGGCCTTTTGCAGGGCCGCTGTTACGGGTTCTGTCATTAGGAGGCATGCTTGGTTAAAGGAACAGAATCTGCCTGATCATGTTAAAGCAAAATTATTAGATGCTCCATTACAGCATGATACTTTGGTGTTAAAGCAGAGGAGTTGTTGAAGAAAATGGAGGACAAAGCAAAATCTATGCAGACAGTTAAGGATTTCTTACAGGTGCAGCCACCCAGATTTAGCAGGAACTGGCCCACAAAGAATTGGTCCTTTCCAGTGTTCCAGTGTCAGACAGGCCACACAGAGGCAGATACAGACGCCCCAGAGGCAGATCCCAGCCCCAAGGCTCATACAGGCCTAAACAATGGGGTGCTTCTACCTCCAAAAGCGGAGAAGACAAATCACGGCCTTTTTAAGTACACAACCTGCATAACGTAGTATCAGATATGATTTGTCTAACTCAAGAGTGTCAGAGCAATATTTTTATAACTGCTTATGTGATAAATGTAAGTATATCCTCTTGAAACAATGTGACAAAAACTGAAAATAAATGTGTGCCCAATAAAATACTGTATCCATGTGGTTACCAGACCTGTTTCAATTTGTAAATCATACATTAAATAACCAATGGGACAACGACATATAAATCTAAGGTCCCTGCGATAACAGAACCATGGTGGTCTCACTGTCACCTGCATGGTTACGTTAGTCTTGTATGTCTGTAACACTGTCAAGTAGTTATGGCAGTGCGCGGTAATTACTAACAGACTCAGAGAAATGAGAAGAAGAGACGTACAATCAAGTACAAAACAAATCATCATCATATCGACCAAAGTGGAATGACCACTTATGAAGGTGTCATTGGTCTAACATTTAATGCCAAAACAACGTTTATTGTTACTGATTTTAGGTTAATTCATGTTATTTGGGACTACGGGTGACAATCTACAGCAATGCTTCAGTCCACCATCATAAACCTTTCTAGTGTAGAATGCCATGTGCAAGCCCCAGACACACATTCCGCACAAAATGAACAAAGAAATATCACAGGCACTATTTTTCATGATTAAATTGCTAAGTCACAGCATACTATATATGTGAGGAACATTCATAATGGGTAACATCCATTCCTGTGTTGTCACATATCAAGACCTGAAAACTGAAAATGTTACAGACTGCTCAGCCTTAATACATTTCCTAACGCAACAAATCTAATAATTATTCATATAATGCAAACCATCTGCAGAGCTTGCCTGAATTGTGAGAAACCAGACTTGGAGGGTATATAAAAATATTTTCTGAATTCGGTATAATTTAATGAAATACTTCCCAGCACTGCATGTTTTTCATAAAGGAAGTCAAACCACTGCATGCACCTAAAAAAATCAGTTTATGTAACAGGTTCATAAAGCCATGCCTGCTCTAACAGACAAAATCAATTTCAATTTGTCAGAAAATCTATGGAGAGAAATAGAATCAATAGTTCGTAAATGTAATCTTTAAAAATCACAATAAGAGATAATTTTTTTTTCTGAAAACCATGAAAACAACCATCTGTCTGGTAAAACTGTGAAGTCACACTCAGTATGAATCGCACTTTAAATGTCATTTTTTTCAACATCCTGTAAGTACATCTGACAAAATAAATGGGCAAAAGCTACAGAAACAAAACAGATTATACAGATGCAACCTGCTACAGTGCAGAGGGGATGAAGTCCTGACAAGACCCAAGTTCGAGTACCAGCTTAAGCTACTGATGAAGTGGCAGGACAGGATAAGCTTGTCCATCCTTGGGGAAGCAAGCAATATGAGTGTCTGTGCACATTCATACAATGTAACAATTATTCCCCCAAATCTGGAGTAATTAGGGAAAAGTACTGGAAAGGTCAACTGACAGATATTAGTATCTGTGGGATAAAGGAAGGATTTGTTCTCATGGACATAACTCTTGTTAAAAATCAGATATGGAGGACTGACACACAAGCACTGAAGTTAAGAGACCCTTCTAACTGAGGCTACAACTAGAAACAGAGTTTTCTATGCAAGACACTTGAGGTCTGCAAAAGAAGCTGGTTCAAAAGGAGAAAGAGTTAGTTTTTTTCCAAAACAAATGCAGGCACCAAAGGAGAACTGGAGGCTTAAATGGTGGGCAAAGCAAGAAGATGACATTCAAGAATGTTCTGCAGACAAAGTGAAACTAAGGAAATGGAAATCTGCATCTTGAGTAATGTTTGATATGGCCACTATGTGTACTTAGATGAAGGAGAAATTAAGGTCAGAAATAAAACTGTGTGCCAGATATCCAAAAATAAGAATATTGGCTGTAAAATAGTCAAAGAGGAAAGTAAGTCCACTTTCCTTGGCTTGTTTTCCTAGTGCCAGGTCTCTGAGTAGAATTGAGAGTCTGGATATAAAGGACTTGCCTCCCATCACTGAAATTGGAAGAACCATGTCCTGAGGAAGGGAAAGAGCAGATGAGGACTGCTGGACAGTTGAGAAAGGAGGTTCTTGGATAGCTTCAAAAACAAGCTTTGTCCAAAAGGTAAGGCCTCATCAGGGCAAACTACAGTTGTTGTGGCCAACAGGGTCCATTAGGATGACTTTGGAAGACTTGGCCTTCTGCAGAAATTTATGAAAGAGGAGAAATGGGGGAAAGCATAAAGGAGACCTGGAAGCAACTTCTGAATGAGTGCATCTCTGAGACATCCTCCTGAGGGAGGATTAAAGGAAGAGGAGCCACTGCATTCGATGTTAGTCAGGGATGCAAAGAGATCACAGCAAGGCCTCTCTCAGGGATGGAATGGAGTGCCTGTGAATGGCGGACCCAGAATCAACTCATGGAACACAGCAGGCCATGAATGAGATAATCTGTAAGGCAGTTTGCGTGAGCCACAATGGGAAGGTAATTAGTAGCATATAACCATACTCTTATGGCGTCCCCAAGTTTGTTTATATACCCTACCACTATCATGTTGTCTGAGTAGATGGTTGTTGCACCAGAAGGCACAAAATTTGACTGTGTGCCTTAATTCCTTTGTTTTTTAGTACAAAAAAGCACTCAGTCTCTTTTTGATTTGGATGGCTAGTTTGAGGCGCATGTTCTGGGACTCAATTTTGGCCACAGCTTTTTCATAGGGTGGGACATCTATGACAGGGAGAGACTTTAGCTTGGGATGGTCAGGAATGAGATGGGGCAGCCTCTGGACACTAGGTCCCTGTTCTTCCTGTCATGTGTGATGGCCTTCCAGACTGACAGATGGAGGAAGAGGCAATCCCCTACTATCCTCCAGAAGAAGGAACATTACCTCTCGTTATTCTACCAAAAATATCTCTTCTGGGAGTAAGGAATTACTTTGGTGGTACAGCCAAACCTACTGCTGATGTAAGCTCTGCTGCATTTAAAAAAATGGCCAATGAGAAGCCAGAAATTTCACCCCAAATTTCAAGAGCCTATTGCTTTTGTTCTCTTGATTTTCTAGATGCTCTATTGCAAAAGACCCAAAAAAGCAAGATTTCATTGAATGAGGCATTCAAACACTGGAGGTCAAAGCAAATTCAGTCAAAGCAGCCCCATATGGTACTAAGCAGTCAGACCCATGCCTACCAACCTTACAGTACCATCCACAGTGCTGTGGGCCAAGCATGTGAAGGCATTGATTAAAATTATATTGTATCCAAGCAGAGGCTATGGTACTCAAACCCATGATGCTTAATACATCAAACTCATTCACCACAAATCAGAAGGCTTTGCTGTCTTAGCATACTCAAACCTCTAATTTGAATCCTATGGCTAGAACATACAGATGCCATCTCTCAACAGCTTGTTTCGAAGATCACTCCTTATAACATTGAAGTTAATTTGTTCTTAAACTGTCTATTTTGCAATGAACACTGGCATCTACTCTACTCCTAGATTCCTTTTTCTCCAACAAATCACATGTCCATTGCTTTTTTATTTATAAGCTTCAATTTAAGTCTCCTCTCTGAGTGAAAAATCTGTAACGCTGGTCTTTGGATAGTAAACAAGAGTTTTTACTGCATGGAGAAAAATAATTTCTTTGAATTCATCAAAGTATCAACTGAAGTTACTGGATTCTTCTCACAGTATTCAAATAGCTTCTAACAAGTGTCTCAAACAGATCTAGAACAAAAATGACTGCTTGCCTTCAGTATAAATCTGTAAGGATAACATGCACTTAGAGTTTGTTCTAAAATAGAAATGTTACACCAGAAAATTTATCTGACTCCCCCAAGATAAATTAATACCAAAGTAAAGTTCCATAGTGTGTCAATACTATAAATTGGAACGGTAATTAGTTTTCTGGCTACAAGGAATTTTATTTTATTTGTTTACCAAAGTAGAGCGCTGATCAACAAATGACCAATTGCACGCTCAGCCCGGGTACAAAAGTAACCAACAGTATTTAATTACACCAAGTTTAACAATGCGACACAGAACATTGTATAATAAATAGCTTATGTATGTACATATTTACAGTGATAAAATAGGAGAACGCTAAAAGGGTTAATAAACAAGGTGGAAAAGAAGAAGTGAACAAAGAGAAAAGAGAGGGCATGGTATAATTAAATTAGTTAGAAAATGCAGAGTAGTAAGAAAGACAGAAACCCACGCCATTTGAGAGTGAATGAATCTTAGATTCTGAGGAGGGTTAGGGTAATATACAATTATAGTGGTAAGTACAGAGTCGTCAGACTGTTTTCTAGGAGCCTTTCTTAGAGCCAGGATAAAAATCTGTGCTGGCAGCAGTAAGGGGCAATGATCGTTTAAATCTCTAAGTGGCTTCACCATCTACAGTTTAACAGCCAGCGCTTGGGCGCACTGCACAACATGAAATCCTGCTTTTTAACAATGAAAGTAAAAAAACATTTCATACTGTTATCCTTTCATTTTCTTGGTTCAGGGCAGAGCTTAGCAGAGGAAATTATTATTTTTAATAATAATTGGGAAATTTCATTATGAACAAAGGTGCAAAGAAAAGCAATCAGTATGGATTGATAAACACTCGCAAATAAAAATCTCAACCAGGAAAAATACAAGGTTTGTTTATTAACAATGTAGAAAGAATTGATGTAAGCACCTCATAAGTAAATGCAGAATTGTTAACTTTTCATGGAAAAGCAGTTCATTTTCAATTGAATATTGTGTGTAATCAAAGTAAAAGAAACTCCCTGCAGGTGCATACTGCAGTTCTTAAATAAAAAGGCCATTGTGGGAACAATGTCAAAGCAAAGTGAAAGACTCTTGACCCAAATAAAAAATTATGTGTATATGGATGGGTTTGACATACATGATCAGTGCATTTCAGCGAGAAGAAATCCTGAAGGCAATGTTATATAATGCAAGAAATAAGCAGTCATAGTGCTACTGGATGAACCATTTTCTTAATCAAGTATTTTTTATTAGGATTATAAAGTCAAATGACACTAATCTGTGTGTGCATGACTGTTTATGTAAGATTGTTACTTTGAATTTTGATATTCTGAACTAGTTAGAATGAACAGCAAGCAAGGGACGTAGTTACATGACTGTAGATCTCTTTACCACTGTGAATGCTATGACTCCATTTTATCCTCACACTGCCTGCCCAGACCAGAGCTCCGCTCTGGCCGCACTCCTAAAATATAACTTACCACAAGTGCAATACCAGTACCACCATATAAGTTTGTGAGCACCCCCCCAAAAAAAATCACATCATTAGAGTTTTTAACCTTATGTTCTAGTGCAAGTTCAATAACATTATGGTTGATCTTCATATTTGCAACAATCATATTTATATCATCTACCTTTTCTGCTGGGTGCAAACTGCTTCCCTGGACTTTTCATTTGCACTTTCTATCCAGCTGGATTTGGTGTGTGTGAAGGAGATCAAATGGTTCGTGTACTTGTCAACTTAAAAGTAAATGTGAAACATGAATCCTTTACTGCATACTACCTCTCAGTCTCTCTATCTACCAGGATATTTACACTTATCTTCCATAATTTATTTTGTGCTAAACTGGGTTATTAATAATCCTTGTCCTCACTGTCAACCCAAAGAAGTCTCTTCCCATACTGCTGCAAGGCACACCTCTTCTTAAAAGATGGTAATAAAATGTCTCCTTGCCAAGGGGATGTTAAATATGTCACAGAATTAATACAAACATAGGTTTAGAGCTCCTGTCTATTATAATTCTTTGCATTTACTTCTAGCTGACATTTAGTTGCCCACCTTGTTAGGATCACTAAATCTTGCTGGAACTTTCCATTCCACTTCCATCTTGGATTACAGTTCCTATTTGGTAGTTTCAAAAAGCAGACTGAGCATGCTTATCAGTCTGTTATACTGGCTATAATGCATTTTAAAACCAAGCCCTGTATCGCCATGCCTCTTACAACCAAGCCCTGTATTGCCCTGTGCTTAATCAAGACCAATACCACCCTCCTCCTTAAAACCAAGACCCATATTATCCTGCTGTTTAATGGATTCTTGTCAAACTTCTCTTCCCTAAACAATACCTTACTATGCCTATCTGCCAAACAGTTCCTTATTCACACTCACTGACTTGGACCCCACTACAGTCATATCCTACAGTTTACCTACCAGTTTCCTACACAGCAGGGTGTCATATACTTTGCATAAGTGTAATACATGCTACATCATTTGGACTCCCTGCCTATATCAACTGACCAGTCTTGGAACTGCATCAGACTATACTGGTTAAGTCTTCTGTTAACAGAAACTATGTTGTTATTTACTCATAAGACTAACAGCAGCCAAGAACTTGATAAACTTGCCCTATAGATTCCCTTCCAGCATCTTCTCACAGGTGAAAGTCATACTAAGAGGTCCTTAACTGCGCCGTTTCCTCACTCTCATGCACCAACATCTCTGTAGTCAACCCAGTTTTCCAGTATCATCCTGCAAAACAAGGAAAGATTACACAGACTTCCTAAGGTCACCAACAACCCATTCAAACTTATTAACCACACAGGATAACTACTAAAGAATAAGAAGATCCTTTACAGCTTCCTCCTATCCTATCAATATCCCTCATGAAAATCATATGGTCAGGATCTCATTCTCCCTCTCCACACCAAACCTCAATGACAATTGACTTCCGTTGCTCACAATAATTATAGCATGTATAGTCATTCTGAAACACTGAGCTACAGCCACAAGAAAAGTATGTACATAAGTAGCGTGGAAGTAGGGGGTGAACAACACGGGAAAACCTCACAATTTGACACTGCTACATTCCAAAGATAAAATGCTTCTTATACGAAAACACACAAGAGACTTGAGCAAACACAGCAAGTAAATGCATATATATTACTAACCTGATTTCATTAACTGAAAACATACAAGAATCTAGATTGGACACACAGAAAAATAATATCTCAAGCAAAATGTTCCCTTATGGGAAAACCAATTAGCAGCATCAGTGATTCAGCAGGTTGCACACATCCTTGATGTCAGAAAGATGAGAAGGCTTTACGTTCTATCGTTACATATGGTGCCTGGATTCATGTCTCAGCACTGACACCGTATAGCAGCAATAAGGGAGCTGCTGCATGTCTCAATAACACTCTTTGGATGAAATGTTAATCTGAGGTCCTGTCTGCCTGGTTTGGAGGTACCTTAAGTAGTTTTTAAAATCCCAAGGGCACTTTCATTAAGCGGAGGGAGGGTTCGACATTAAAATCAGCTAAAATTATACAGGGCAACACAGCAGCATAGGAGTTAGCATTGTTACTTAACAATGCTTGGCTCTTATATAGGATGTCTGCTTTGCAGGGTCTACGCTTCCTCCCTCTGTCTGAACTAGTTTTCAGTGGGTGCTCTAGTTTCTTCATTCATCCCAAAGACATGCCACAGGTGAACTGGCATTTTTCTAAACTGGATATAGGTATGTCTCTTGTGTGGAGTGTGTGTCTCTGCATCCTGTGAAGGGCAAGTATTCTTCAGGATTAATTGCTAGGCCCAACACCCAGTAAGTGGTGTGACATGCTGTAGCTTCCCCACATCCCTGTACTGAATTAAGCAGGTAATTAGAGAATGAATGAATGAACATTTTACATTAAAAAAAAGATTTTATCTTTTAAGATGAAGTAGAGAAACAATTCCATACACAAATCAAAGACAGGTTAAGTAACATTTGTATCCATAAGTTTCATAGGGAGTTACCAGCCATACAAATCCAGGAAACCGGAGAGATATCTAGCCCCGTTTCCAAATTACCCTAGAGCACTGTCTGGTTGACTAACTTGTTGAGACTCAATGCAGTCTACAAATCAAACCTTAGACTCCAGGATGCTTCAATCAACTGCACTAAGTGCCGCACTAAAATGTTACAGTTCCCTGTCAAACAAATGAACCTCGATCTCCTGTGTGACAAACAGAGATTCTCACCACTAAACTAAAAGGAAAACTAAACAAGTAATCATTTCTTTATCCAATTAAAAGCACATTTGCCATCCTGCATGTCACTAAATAGAAATAATCACATTTTATCCTCTGCATAAACACAATACGAGAGTATGTTATTCACCTTGCTGCCTCCTTCCTTTATTTCAACCTTTGTATAGACTATATTCTATGCTTTCCATCTCACCATTTCCTAATCCAACATCAACCACCCCTCTTCTCATTTTCTAGATGGTGTAGGGGGCGTTGGGTCAACTGTCACCATCTCTCTCTATTCAATGCCACACTCCTGCTTTCTTTGACCCTTTTGCCTGATTGTCACAGATCTTCTCTCACACAATCCATCCAATTCTTTGCTGGATGCCCTCGTTTCCTCTTACCTTCTTCCTGTCTGCCCCAAATCTTCTTCACCAGATTGTCTTCTGCTTTTCTGCACATCTGCCCAAACCAAAGTAATCTGTTCTCTTTGATCTTTTCTGCAATTGGAAATACTTGGGCTTTTGATCTTACATCTTCATTTCCTCACCAGGCCATAGTGATCGTCCCACCACCCTTCTCAGGCACTTAATTTCCATCATCTCTAGGTTCTTCATCTGCTCTGCCTTTACTGCCCAGTTTTCTGTACCATACAGTAGTACTGGTCGCACCACTATTTTGTACACCTTAGTTTGCAGCTTCTTTGGCATTCTTCTGTCATACTCTACTCCTGATGCACTCTGCCAGTTGGATGCAGCACCTCTGATTCTGGCTTTGACCTCTTCATTCAGACTTCCCTTCTTCTCAACCACCCCTCCTAGATACTTGAAGCCATTAACTGTTCCACTATCTTCCTTTCTATCAGTTCTCAACTTCTTCTGATTTCCTCAATTTGTCATCATTGCTTAGTTTTCTCCCATGTGCCTTCAGTTTTGCATTCTATTACCCTATCCTTTCCTGAAGTTCTTGCTCAGAGTCTGCCTGTAATGCCACATCGTCTGCATGCAGCAAACTATCTTGATTATGTCCCCTCCAACCGGTCTGCTAATGTAGTCCATCGCCAGTATGAATAACAACAGACTCAGGTCTGCACCCTGGTGCACACCCAATCCCACTGGGAACCTCTCTGTGAGATTGAACACTGTTTGTAATTGAATCATTGGGTCCTTATACGTAGCCTGCACTAATTCTACCAATGTTTCTGAGACTTCAAACCACCAGAGGACTGCCCAAATCAGCTTTCTTGTCACCTTGTCTTATGCTTTTCCAAGTCTAGGAATGCCCAGTTGGCTCTTTCCTCATCTCTAGCTTCTTCTCAACTACCTGTCTCATTGCAAACATCAGGTCAATTGTACTGCATCCTGATCTGAATACGAACTGCTCATCACCCATCTTACTTTCTATTACTGTGTGTATCCATTTATTAATCATCCTCTCCAGAACTGTCATGCAATGTGACAGGAGATTGATACCACTGTACTGCCCACAGTTGTGGAAGTCCTCTTTGTTCTTGTACACTGGCACTAATATGCTTATATGCATAACTCTGCACTGCCCACAGTTGTGGATGTCCTGTTTGTTCTTGTACACTGGCACTAATACGCTTATATGCATCTGGGATATGCCTTTCTCTCCACACTGCTATTAGTACCCTCCCCTACCTCACCCAGCATCTGTATCACATCTGGTATGACCTCATCTGAGCCTGCTGCTTTCCCTGACTTCATTTTCTTTACTGGTATTCTTACTTCTTCTATGGTGGCCTCCTCCTCTTCTCTCATCGTGACCTGTGTCTGGGCAGTACAGCTTCTGAGGGGTTTTCTTCATTCAGAAGCTGCTGGAAGTAGTCTTCACATCTGCCTTTGATGTTCTGTGCATTGGTGAGCAAGCTGTTGGTGGCATCCCTTATGAAGAGTGTACGACTATCTTCTTTATCTTTCTGTCTTTGCTTTGCAACCGGATATAGTTTGTGGCACCTACTGATTCACTTTACAGAAGCTGGTACAGTGCCACCGATGCTTTGTTCTTTGCTATTGCCAATGCCTTTCGTACATACCTCTCAACCTCAGAGCAAAAAAATCTGGACAAAGCCTAAAATGATGGGGGGACAGATTTTTAAATACTGCTCTTACAAACTTAGAAAGTTGACAGAATAATAGGTTTTGCGTTAGCATGAATTTTCTGAAGGATGTGGAGTCAAACTCAAATGTTTGTTATTATTTAATGACTTCAATCCTCAGCTATTTGCCGGAAAAGTACAGATTTTAGAAGGAACACACCAAAATATGAGGCAAAAATCTGGACATTCTGTGAAAATCTGTACAGCTGAGAGGTATGCTTTTATAGTTCTTTGTTATCCAACCAGTATTCCTTCCCAGTCAGGTCCATCTTTTCTATCTCACACTCTTTCCAGCACTTCTGCATTCCACCACCAGCTTTCCTTATGTACATTATTTCCACAGCTGACTTGGCCACATATCTGTTCTATAGTCCTCACACATCCACCTATTTCCTAGAACTCTAAGTAATTTCTTGAACAGTTATACTTTTTCTCCAGTCAACTTCCAGGTCTTCCGTCTGGTCTCTTCTGACCTTACAGCCTTCTCTGACCACTGCTTGCAGCTAATTGTGATAGCTAGTGGTTTATGCTGTGGGCTGACTCTTTCACTGGGGATGACTTTGCAATCACTGATTCTACCCCACTGCTCTTTCCTTACTAAGAGAATAGTCTACCTGATTTGCATCTTGGCCACTCTTGTATGTGATCTTGTGACTGATTCTCTCTTTCTGAACCACGTGTTGGCTACTATCAAACTATTTGGCAGACAGAAGTCTAGAATGGCCTCTCCTCCTTTACTCCTGTTGCTCCACCCATGTGGACCCAGACAGTCCTTATATCTTGTTCTGTCTGTCAATTCACACTTTCCTGCTTTTTCTATTAGGTCCTGCAACTACTGTCAGAATACACTTCTCTCCTCAATGCCTTTTAAAGCCACTCCCTCGCCATACCATTTTTAGCCGATCCTCCTCCTAAGTAGTAAACTCTGGATCTCAAGCTAGGTAGCTTTGCTGCACTGCCCTTCCAGCTTGTCTCTTGGATACATAGGATGTCCAGCTACCTCCATACCATCATGTCACCTACTGACAAGCTGCGCCCTGCCAATGAACCTACACTGAGTGTAGCAATTCTTAGTTCATGTTTGGCTAGTTGAGTGGCCTGCAGTTTACTGACCCTGAGCTGCTGAGCTTTATGACACACACTGGCCAATAGGGTGACATACACCCCCTTCCATCGTTAGCATGGGCCCCTGGTGTAGGTCGGGGCCCCAATTCACTTATCACCAGCAAATACCCATGCCCATTTGGCAACATTAGTCAACATGACTGAATCTCCTACAGCCATATTTTACAAGGCCGAGTGACTAGCCCTGTAACTGCGTGATCTGTGTTCTCCTATCTTGAGGATACTGCACATCACAGTAGATGCCCAAAGCATCTGGTCTATACAACTCTTCCCCCCTAAAGGTCAATATGTACGGTCTATGCTGCTGTCCGCAGCTCCATTCCTTGATGAGTTTGAGATAGAAACACTCAGTATGTTTTTCAGAGGTGGAAGAAAGCCACACAGACACAGAGAGAACATGCAAATTACAAGCAGGCATTGGCCGGAGGTCAAGCTCGAACCTTGTACATGGGATTCGAAGACTAACCATTATGTTAACTGGTTTCTCCCATTATTTGCTAATTTTTTTATAAATAAATTCTCTTGCTTCTAGAATCATAGAAGTATGAAAGGAAAACATTTAGCCTCTGGAAAGACAGGTGTTGAGTTTTCCTTTAAAAGGCTCTTGCATACTAATCCAGCAACTGTGATACCAGTCTGGAATGTTGCAGGTCTTGGGTTTGAATCTTGAACGAGAGTTAATATTTTCCTTTCAGATGTATATAATTCTAACAATATCTAAGCAGAAGGCTTTCTCTGTATTTATCTGTACATATATTTCTAATTAATTTTCCCTGGCTGGTAATATTTCTTTAAATATTCTTAATGTGATTTCAGGGGAAAAAAATCCAAGGATTCATCTGCCCACATCCTCAATAATTACAGTCTATTATCTTGAGTTTTAAATTTCACTTTAGCTTTATTCAAATGCTAATCACTGTGTAAAATCCCAGATACCAGATTCTAACTTAACAGAAGTCCTATTTTTGATTGCTATTCGACATTCGTCACCAGAAGTAAACAAACACAATATATATACACACACACACATATATATATATATATATATATATATATATATATATATATATGTATATATATACACGTGTGTGTGTGTGTGTGTGTGCACAACAGCTAGATCAATAACCCCCCACATTGCTTCTGCTGTCATACTGACAGCTTTAGTATTCACATCTACATTAACTGATAAAAATACTTTCTTCCCACATCTGATACCGTAATTCCTTCAGCATAATCTGTTCAGTGGGTTTTCTTCACTAATGCATAAAAAAATGATCTATCATTCAGACCCCCCCCCTCCCTGTTCACTTCTATTAAATAAACAGTTTTTTGTGGGCTAAGTCTGCAATCCCACACCATGGGGGGGGGGCACCATCTCTACCTGTAAAGCCTTGTACATGTCTAGGCCTTTTAAAACAAATTTTAACTTTATTTTCTTCTTGAAAAAGGTTAATGCTGCATGAAGCTCTAATTTTAGTGTGATACAGAAAATGTTGTTCCCAAGAGACTCCAGGTTAAAAAAAATGTTTTCTACTATCAGTAAAGATATTTATATTTGTTTTTGCTTCCTAGCAAGTGATTATTTTGTTTGCATGGACAGTTGGTATTTTTCTATATTTTACTTATAAGAAACTGGGAGAAAGGTTGTTTTTTCTGTTTCATTGGTAATAAACTACTAGTTTGGGATAGCTAGTCATTACAGTGGACATTAACGTACCTATGTCTGACGGGAGAAAAAAAAAAACAGCTGAAAAAAAAAGAAATTGACTGAGACTAGCCAACTTACCATTTCATCATCATGCCCCGTTTTCCTTTTTTCTACATAGGGTCAGGGTATCGTGTTAACTGTCACCAGCTCTACAGATTCATTGCCACACTCCTGCCTTCTTCAACATTCATGCCTGACTGGTGCAGATCTACTTTCACACAATCCATCCACCTCTTTGCTGGATATTCTAGTTTCCTCTTACCTTCTTCCTGTCTGTCCCAAATCATCTTCACCAGATTGGGTGCTGCCTTCTGCTTTCCTGCACTTGTGTCCAAACCACCGTAATCTGTTGGATTTTGATCTTATCTGTAATTGGAGCTACTTTGGCTTCTGCTCTTATGTCTTTATTTCTTTGCAAAGTACTTAACATTTGAACAGTATTTACATCTGCATAGGAAATAGATGCCAGGATTCATAAAAAATCAGTGCATTGCGTAAGTGGAATTGTGCAATGATTGGAGATGCGCGGGATGGGACTGGGTCGGCAACATAGGCAGTGTGACGGTGCTACCCAGTGAAATTGCCATTTGCATATGATGCTAGTTGTACTACGTGATGATATGGAAATGAGCAACATTCTGTAAATGCTAGCGAGCAACGCAGGTGCCCAGTTCTGAAACATATAAAAACTGCATGACAAGACTCATAGAAAATGTGGAATACTAATCTAATCGCACATTAAAGTTTATGTTCCACTGACCATCCTTGCTACAAGGCCTTTCCAGTAGCTATAATGGTGCATGGTGAGTGTGTCACTGACATCTGCTCACACATATGCAGAAGCACATGTCATTCCCATGAACTGCAGAGGGCAGAATCACCACTATGCAGGTGTTCACAACCTATTTTTCAGAGGTTCTGGGGCCAATTAATGCACCCACATTGCCGTCAGTGGCTCAGCTGGTCCACATGGACACTAGTACATCAACTCAAAGAACTTCCATTCCATTAACTACCAGGTAGTGCTAAATGCAAAGGACAATTTACAGTGCGTCTATACTCTACCCAGGAAGTTCCCATGATTCACACATCTGTCGCACACAACCTACACCAGCACTCTATATAGGGTGACATCCAACAGGGACATCTTATTGGAGACATCACATATGCTCTACAGCCATAGCGCATGCCACATATATGAAACCTACATATCATGGCCAAGATGACATACAACTCCAGACTGTCACAGCCCTGCAACACTGTTGAGCATATATATTCAGACTGCTGAAGGCCCACTTCTTCTGCCTAGATTCATCTGGTGGTGTGCAGCAGTATGTTCCAGAGACATGCAGCAAGACAGCTGTCTGTGCAATCAGCACAGCACAACATGGTGGTGCACACACAGCTACAGCTGGTTCAAGACAATTCACTGAATGGCCACTTCACTAGTAAAGGATTCAGTCAAAATGATTGAAAGCCAATTTCACTGAAAGACCATTTATTCAAAGTCAAAATACCTGAAACACGATACAGTCAAAAACATCCAAGGTAAAAGGTTTCAAAAATTTCTTTTTGCAAGTCCCCCCCCCCTTACTTAAATAAACCATCTCAACAGTTATACAACAGTAGAGACAAGACAAAACGCGCACACACACACACACACACACACACACACACACACACACAGAGTGCTGATGCATAAACATTTCACTTCATTACAGCCAACAACACCTTTATTTTTTTACAGGGTGAAGGCCCCTCTGCACCCCCAACCCCCTCACTTAAATATACCTACTTCACAGTTGTAGAACTGTGTAGAAAAGTGAAAATACCATACATAACAAATCTCTCACACTGCACATTTATTAACCACATCAGCAGTGATTATTTACAGATCACCACAAGCACCATTACTTCCACAGTCCTACAATACGCTATCACTGGGGCGAGGCACTTTGTGAAGACTCTTGGGGTTGTAGAGAGTACAAAAGACAAAGCGGAAAAAGTAAAGTTGTGCAAGTAAACCTACCAACAAAAAGTAAATGCCCACACCCTGGCATAACAACACTCTAAAAAAAACAAGGGAGATAGAGGGGAAAAAGCAGCTAGTGCAGCAGTGATCATTCAAACATCTACTGTTATGGTACGTTTACTTACAGAACTCTACTATGCTCTTCATACTGATCGCTGCTGCAGTAGCCTAAGGTATGGGTAGACAACCCCAGTTTACTACATTGGGGAGGTGGAAGGAGAAGGGTTTAGGAGCTCGTGGAGAATGCTCCTAGCAAAGTCTGATCGAGACTTAGAGAAGTAATCAGCCTTACAGTGCTTTACAAAACCATGCAAAGAGGACCAAGTTGTTGCTTCTAGAATACATTCCTTTCCAAAATGAAACCAAGGCCATGGTAGACTGGGCTTTGACCTGTCCAGAATAGTTTTGTTGCAGTGATTGTAGCAAAAGGTAATAGCCTTAGACAACCGTTTGAAAATAGTCGGTTTTATCACAGATTGCCCCTTCTTACCTTTAAAAGAAATTAAAAATGATCTGAAGATCTGACAGATTTGGTCCTGTCATGATGGGACTGGGGTTGTCTGTGGACATCCAGGATATGGAGTATCCTTTCACTCTCACTTTTAGGTTCAGGATACCAAAGGGGGAGATGGATGATTTTGCTTAAAGTAAACTCATACTCAGATACCACTTTAGGCACAAAGAAAAGATTAGTTCTCAAAGAACTCTATCCCTGTGTAAAACAAGATAGGATTGACTCACCATAAGAGCTTGCAACTCAAATATCCATCTTGCAGAGGTCAGAACAATCATTAAAACTGTTTTTCATGTCAAGAACCTCAAGTCAGCCAGGTTAGCTAGTTCAAATGGAGCATGTGTTAGCTTCTCTAACAGAAAAATAAAGATTCCAAGGAGGGGCCACCAGTTTTCCTGGAGGCCACTTATGCAAAACACCTTTCAAAGACATTTTAACATGACAATGGTCAGACATGCTGAATGGCCTTTAAATGAACCTTGATAGACACAATTTCTAGTAGCAAGCTTTCATGCCTCCATTAGTACCTGCTACATACACATACTCAGTAAACAGGTGCGTAAAGGGAATTAAGACCCTATTATCCAGGCAGTCAGTTGAAGTTGATTGGGTTCAGAGTGTATTAAACACCCCTGTTCTTGTGTGAATAGATCCATTCAGTGAGGAAGCTTGTGGTAATTGCTCCTGGCCATTTCCAGAAAGGAGAACCACTGTTGTCAAGGCCAGAATGGTTTCACCATAATGATCTTGGTGTATTCATTCTGAATCTTGAGAAGTAGCATGGATATCAGAGGAAAGGGTGGAAAAGCATAGAGGTACGTTGTTGTCAAAGAAAAAGTAAAGTCATATGTCTTCCAGGCCTTCTTGCATGGACTCCTACAGCAGAATCTCAACAGCTGATTGTTCAGAGAGGAGGCAAATAGGTCTTCCAGAGGAACTTCACATAGATGGATCAAATCTTGGAAGACCCCCAATCTAGTTTACATTTGTGAGGGTCTGCCCGTGTTCTGCCCAGCTTGTCTGCCACATCATTTTGCTCTGATAGAATGTAGGGTGCCTGTAGAGAGAGATTGTGCTGTAAAGCTATATCCCAAGCTGCCATGGTTAGTCTGCAAAGGGGTTATGACCTGGTTCACCACTGCTTGTTGAGGTACCACATGACTGTGGTGTTGTCTAACCACTTGAAGAGGTCCCAGGGACCAAAGATGATGCAGAGTCTTGAGTGCCTTGATCACAGAAATCATCTCTTTTGTACTGATGTGTTTGCATCTGTCCTTGGTATCCCACGCACCTTGCACTGTTATCTCTTCTGAAATTGCTCCCCAAGCAAAGTCCAAAGCATCTGTGGTGACTGTCTGCTTTGGAGAAGGGAGAGAGAAGTGGAGACCAGGATTTATGTAAATTTACTCTCTCTCCACCATGTGATTTCTCTTTTGATAAACTCCAGCATTGGGATTTGAAAAGAAAAAGGATGTTGGTTTTGGGATCAAAGGAACTTCTGAAACCACTGTATCTTTCTCATATGGAGTCTTGCTAGGGCCAAAATCCTGACCTACTCCCTCTCAGTGACCAAAATCTGAGTGGAAAATCTTAGAAACAGATCTTGATATAGATCTATGTTTGCTTCCTGTGGAAGAAAAGCTCTATGAACTGAGGTGTTTAGCTGACCCCCTCTCTCTTGGCAACCCTGCTTGTGTAAGAGATTTCTCACCCATATGAGAGATTCCTGACACTTTGAAAAAGACTCTGCAAAGATAAGCAAGTCTCTTAAATATGGAAAAATGTGGATATCTTATACCCTGCAATGAGACATAACTGGAGCTACACACTTTGTGAACACTCTTGGGGCAGTGGAGAGACCAAACACACAAAATCTAATGCAACACCTGAAGTCTGGATGAACAGATATGTGATGATAAGCATCTTTTAAATCTAGTCTTAGCAAGAAACTTGAATGAGGAAGAACAGGTTGTGAAGTGACATCATTTTGAAACTGGACACTATCACAAAACAGGTTTAGAAAAGAAAGATCCAGAATAGGTTTCCAGGCATTTTCTTTCTTTGGCACTAAACAGACCTTTGAATAAAAACCTTTCCAGCCTAGGAATGAGGAACTGGTTCTGTCACTCCCTGAGACAGCATCTGTCGAAGTACAGGGGGCAATAAAAGACTATTCTGGTGGATGAGGAATTACCCCCTGAAAAGAAGGAATTTCCACCCACTGCCATTGGTAACCTTAATGAATAATTTTCAGAACCCATTTATCTGAAGCTATCTGTTGCCCAAAAGAAAGTGGAGAGTCAGACTTTCAGGAAGGAAAAAGCGGGTGTTAGAGTAGGAGGGGGAGAAAAGATTCCCTTAAATAGTCATTTTCACTTGTTGGACTGTCCTTGTTTTTGGAGCTTCCTGAATTACTTTTGCCATTTCTTCTTAACCATCGGTCTACCAGTATTTTGTTTTTGCCAAAGTTGGATGAGGGGTTAGAGAATCCCTTAGAAAATTTGGAAAAGGAGGGCTGAACTTCTTTAGAGATTCACAGAATCAACCTACTCCTTTCATCACACTTTTTTATAACCTCTGCAGCACCGGAACCAAAATCTAATTCTCTATCAAAAGAAGAAATTCAAATCTTATTTTTCACATCAACTTGGTGGTTCTGAGAACACAGCCAGGCAAACCTCTTCAAAACAGTAGCAGTGGCCATAGCGCTGGAAGAAGTATCAGTTGAGCTGTACATACACTGTAAGCAACGGAAGACAATTATTTAAAGCAGATTTTTCCTTACAAGAAAAAACTCAGACAAAACATTCCTCATGCTTTCACAAGTAGTCAAAATAAACCAACAATGAGCCTGACAATTCAAAATTCTGAAAATCAAAGTGGCATACGCTTTCCCCATACTTATCAATAATCTTCCCATCCTTGTCAAAGTGTAAGACTAGAATTAGCCAAATGCTTAGCTGTAGGATTAATTAAAGCTAAAGCTGCTGGCTCAGGTTTGGCAACAGAATGTAAAACTTAAAAGACACAGAAACATTACATTCTACCTGACTGTGTAGGGGGCAGCAGCCTAGCTATCAATTAAAATTGCAGGCAGTAATATACACATCCACCAGAGCTGACAGAACTGGGGGAATGGGTGAAGGTTGTGGAAAATCCTTCTGTAACAGCTGATTAATATTTTCTGAGGAACAGAAACCTCAATGTAGTCCCACTGAAAACACTGGCACATTCTAAAAAACATCTCAGAAAAAGAGAACCGCCACAAGGAGAATCAGAAACTGAGCTCTCCTCTGAGTCTGATTCAGAAAAATGAGGAGAAATCCCCATAACTGTCTCTTCATCTTCCTCTCCAGACTGAGAATCTTGAATCTCTTCAGGAAAAGAGGTATCCCTCTTTCTTTTACCAAAAGCCAACTAGTAAACTACTCCTGTCTAAGGAAATTTGAGGAGGTGTAGATAACGTGTTTTCTTTTTTTTTTTGGATAGGTAAAATGAGACCAATAGTGTTTATTAATGGCAGCAGTAGCTTCCCCAGGAATGGGCACAGCATTTTGACTAAACAGGGAAGCCTTCCCTGCTGCCTCTCCCAGAACTATAAAGAGTGGCTCTCCCTTGCCCCCTGAGAGGACCCCACAAGCCACAGAAGATGTGCATAACCCCCCAGTCCACACAGGCTGTAGTTCCTACATCAGATGGATTTGGGGATAAAAGATGAATGATATGAAAAAAAACTATGATCACAGCAGAGTCACCAACCAGCAGCTGAGGCAAATTGCTAACCTGCTGTGGTGGCAAAGACTGTTTACTTTACTTTTTAGTTTTGTAGCTGGAACAGGAACAGACTGTGGGACTGGTAGTTTCTTCCGTGGTCAAGCCAAAAATGGTGTCTTTTTCCTTTCACATTTTTTTTTAAACAAAACATTCCAAAAAGCATTTTAAAACCTTTTGCCAGCCCCAAAAAGAACAGTAACCAAAGAAAATGTTTTTGAATTATTTTAAACAGCTTTTAAACTAACAGGAAAAAAGTGCACTCCCATTAAAAACTACAGTCAAGTCTTGTACAGTCCTTTAAAACACAAAACTCCTAGCTTAAAAATAACTTTACTATATAGGAAAGTACAACTGAACATCTTTTTTTACTGTGGAAGGCTTTGCCCCAAAAGGAACTTATCTACCCAGCAAAGGAACACCACAAGCCTACCGTCAATCCTCAAAAGCCCAGAGAGAAGCACAAACATACACTTCAACTGCAAGAAAACTCTGAAGGGCTTAGAGCCCAAACTGAGCTGGCTGACAGTCAGGATGTGTTGAAAGTGCCCTGAAGCTTTGGAAGCTGGCTAACTATTTTATCATTGGCAGAATATAACCTATATAGTTATGGCTACTGCAGCAGCGATAAATATGATGAACATCTGAAAGTGCAATGAGCCAGAAGAAAAACTCTGAAATTCCCTGTAGACAATGTGGATAGGAATGCAGTGAAAGCTATCCTTCAGGTCCAAAGACACCATGAAGACTTGAGAAAAGATGAATGACAGCAGAGTTTGCAAGGACATTATCTTGAAAGATGGAACAAGGAGGAAGATACTGAGGGTAGGAAGATCCAGAATTGGTCTCTCATCTCCTTTTCTTGGAAGAACAAGCAAGAGTCTGGAATAGACTCCATTTCCCCAGACATTGTCGGGGTACTGGTTCTATTGTGTCATGCTCTAGCAATGTATGAATAATCAGATGGAGCAACTGTATCTGATATCATGGGGGACACGAGATGTCACTTAAAGGAAGAACTTCTTTCCAAGTCATTCTATATCCTTCTGACTGGCAGAAAGCAACCACTTATCTGAAGTGATGAGAAGCCAGTTTTTAGAGATGAATGGACAGAGGAGTAGGGAGGTGGGGAAGTGGGTAGGAAGTAGTCAGGTGGACTTGTCTGGGTAAGGAGGCCTACCAGATCTACAGTCCCTGCCTGTTTTGCCCTCAATTTATTTTCTAGACATTTTCTTGGCCTTGTATGAATGTCTGGGTTCTTGTAAGTGAAGGAAGTGGGTTTTGCAGGATAATTCCTCTGGCATCTAGGTGAAGAAGAAACAAATACAGGTCTACGGTCCTTCATAATTTTGCTTTTTTCCTGCAATTGTTGAAAAGACTGGTAGCACCTGGACCAAACAAAAAATCCTTATTTAAGAGAGTGTCAATGTGTTTCACCTTAATATCTACTGGAAGGAGATGTGAACATTAACCATACATAGCTCCTGATCACAGAACCTGTAGCAGCTGTCCTGATAGAGGCTTCCACTGCATCACATCTGTTGAGATGGAAATCACAAAGAGGTCTGACAAAGGGATTTTGTACAGAAATTTTAAGTCCTCAGGTACCTTGTAAAGCCTTTTTGGAGCAGGTGCCTGGGAGTCTGTTGCAGTGTAAGTGGATGCTAATGCACCTGGAAAAGCCTCCAGGACAGGGGGTATAGGAGCAGGAGCAGGGGTGCCTATATACAAGACTTTATATCTCTGTTGAACTTTAGAAATCTGATTAGATTCCCACTCAAAATGCTTTCATCATATTCACAACAGTTTCCTCAATTAAATATTCTTCAACAGGGGGAATCAGAAGAAAGGAAATCTTCATCATCAGATACCACTTGACCTGGCGAATAGATCTGGGATAAATAAGCTAAACAGTGTTCATCAGAGTCTGATTCATCCTTTCATCTTTATAAGAGGTGCTTAAAAGTATCTCTTTTGTGGAGTAGATGGAGATCACGGAGGGAGCAGGGCCTGAAAAGGATGGTGGCCTTAGTGGCATAATGGCCTTACTTCAGATGCCATACCGGCCTCTGGTGGGGTCTCAGTAGCAGGAGCCTGGGCAGGTGCTGGGCGTACCTCTGGTTATGCAACCTCTACAGGTATGTCCAAATCCAAATGGGCATTCGCAATATCAAAATCAAGCATCTTATGTTTTTTCATCCAAAATGGCGGGATGTCAAGAGTGGAAGGGTTTACCATCTTTGCTTGGGTGTGGCAGTTTAGGATCAGAGTTTCCTAGAAGGAATTAAGAGAAAAAAGCTTGGTTTGAAGAGTCTTTGGAACAAAGGACTGACAGATAGCACAACTGTTGTAATCATGCTCTGTACTTAAGCAATAAAAGGCACTGGGAGTGAAGATCCTTGTAAGGAATCTGCCTATTGCAATAACACTTTTCCCTTCTAGCAGACATCTAGTAGAGCAACTAACAGCAACACAACAGAGAAAAATAAAGGAAGGTTCCCCAGCAGGGCACTAATCTGAACCAGTGAAGGCCAATAGTATCAACGACCATGTGTAGAACAGATGGATGCAGGATCTGCATTTGGACAGAAGGCGAGACAGTCTGGAGGACTAATGCTTGTACGTCCACTTATGTGCCTTACACCCATGGACTTAGGTCATATGTCAGATGTATGGCTCTATGGAAGGTTTTTGCTTTGATACCCTGGCTAGACATCCAGGTTATTTAGTGAGATAACCCATCTGTTTGGAATACATCAATACATGTATTTCCATTTATAAGCCATGAAAAATCACAATTATTGTACTTAATGTTACACATAATAAGCCCCTTCTAAAGCACATACTGAGGGTAAGATTTGTTTTCTAATTTTTCAACATTTCCCAAAAAGAAACAGAAAAACATGTTTACTATAGTCAGCATATAAGGTCTAAGATATAATATTAACAGAACTTCAAAAAGGTGGAAAAGCCATCAAAGTACACCACTTAAACATGCTTCATTAATTATCACCTTCCTCAGAGTACTGAAATTCCAGCAGTCAAAGAGACATAAAAAAACAGTAAGATCTACACTGCAACACATTGCAGCTGTTTTTTTTTGTCTTTATTTCATGATGGGAGAACAGAGCAGAACTCAAATTGATAACTCTAAATTCATTGTTTTCCTGCAGGCCTTAAATCATGTAGTTCTTACTTCCTTAATGTGGACAATCGCAGCTCTTAATGCTTAAAAAATTGCAAATAGATGGATAATTTTAATTAAATATCAGCATTTATATATATATATATATATATATATATATATATATATATATATTTATATATGTGTGTGTATGAGTGCATAAACACTCAATAATTTCTTGGAGTAATAAAGCTGTTTACAGAGTCTATACATTGTCTTCTAATGTCCCTGTGTGTTTTTGCTAGGTATTTCAAAGATATACAGTACATGAATTGCTGATCCACTAAATTACCCCTATGTGTGCGTGCATTTTTCAGGACAAGCTTATACAATTTGCACTCTGGAACACCATTTAGGACAAGCCTCTACAATTTTCACTCACAGTGAGGGGCAGGGTCTAGCTCCCCTGTGACCCTTCAATGGGTAATCAGAAAATGAATGAATTTTTAAATAAAGGTACAAATTTTTGCAGCAGTAACTGCTCAAAACAAGACAGATTCAACAGTACTGTAAAATGAAGTGTGAATTAAAAACAAAGCCAGGGTAGCATATATATTTCATCAGAATGTCTATCTGTATTGTTATCTGAAGAAACAAATAAATAAGCGTCCCCAACGAAGTAAATACCTCCCAGTTGACAATTAATAAGATAGTAGCAGTTCCGAATAATATAACCAAGAGGCAACCACAGCGTAGCAAAAACTCCAGCTTAGATAATCCACAAAGCGAATAGAAACTTTCGTTTTCATAAAATTAGAAACTGATCTTTATTTTGTATACAAAGAGGTAAGCGCTTTCACATAAGCTTCATCAGACCGTTAAAATTTTAAAAATCCTTATTTAGCCCTTATATACACGTCACATGTCAAGTCTTATTAATTAATTAGGCTTCTTAAAAAGGCACTCAACTTGCTTTACACAAAGGTAAAAAAACATATCATTATAAAAAACAAAATAGAAATAAAAATAAAAATAAATTATTGCAATGTTAATAGCGCTTTATATCACTTTAAATAATTCATGAATCCAAGCTATATCAACTAATGAGCTGTTGTTGCTTCGGCTTGCTTGTTTTGTTAAAAGTATATTGCATCTGCAGTAGCTGTAAAAATGCGTAGCAATCAAGTATATTCAACACTACGTTACCGATGTCTTATTTCATTAGTAAATAATCTCGATCATCTATCCATGTGAATCTAAAAATATATTTAACTATTATCGATAATATCTTATCAATAACATACAATTAAATATTGTGCCTTGCCATCCGGCTACAATAAAACGTTTCATAAATTTATGATGGAGGCTAGTATCATATTTGATCAAAACACCTTAACTATAGAGAGAGAGGCAAAACTTGTTTCATGTACTAGCTAATATGCAAGCATATAGTGCCCTAGGGAATAATTTATTCCTGAGTTTACCATGGATGCCTGACATCACATAAAGCCACCGTCAAATTTTACAGTCTTCATCACAAAAGAATCTACGTTAAATGCAGTGAAATCATGTTTATGTTAGCTGCTGAATTACTGTATAATATAAAGAATATCAAACCAGTAAACCAGTAGACAATAAAGTGCTTTCATCCTATAGCATAGATTATATGCATTCACCTCAGCATTAACTCAGCATTGGCGCATACTTACAAGTAATGATGAGTTAAGACAAATAGTAGGGGAGAAGCCGATTTTCCAATATAAAAACAAACCCAATTTGAAGAGACTTCTGTGTTAATTCAACAACTAATACCAACAATCGGACCTATACTGGCACACATTGTTGTGCCAAATGTAACTTCTGCACATATATTGAAACAGGGAATAGTTTTGTACATCCCAGAACAGGACAGATTTATCAATTTCAGGTATCTGCTAATTGTAGTACAGATCATGTAGTTTATTTGGCTGTATGCCAGAAATGTCAATCATTTTAAGTTGGCAAAACCGATAGGATGTTCAGGACTAGAATAAGAGAACATTTATACGCTATAAGGATTGGTTACAACACTAATGCACTTGCCAAACATATTATGGCAGAAGGACCAGAACATACTTTTAAATTTATGGTCATAGATTATACAACCTCAATTATAAGAGAGGGGAATATCCATAATAACACTGAACACAAGGAGGTCAATTGGATAATAAGATTAAGAGCAGAGAAGGGCAAGGGCCTGAACGAAAAAGCTTTGATTAAACCCATACTTAGAGCCAGACGCCTTACTACTAAATAAGTTTAAGGCGCCTTGTAGGTAATTATAATTATGTATAATTATATACGAATAAATTCAATTATTAATAATTCAGTGTTTAATACTTAGAAAGATAAATGATTGGAGTCCCCCTTTTTGAAAATGACGACATGTAGAAACTTGGTACTGTGGTGCTTCTGTGTCCATTATGGACGTTCAATTCAAACGAGAGATGTGTTTGTGGAGTATAAGTGGGATGTTTTTATACCCACGTCTCTTTCTGTGAAGTGGCTTGGTAGTCAGTACTGTTGTGGTTTTTAATCTGCAGTGAGTGTCTTATCCAGAGTCAACACTTAATAGATACCTTATGGTACACATACAGGACATCACCGTTTGCTACTCATAATATTTCTTGATACTTACTTTATAGCTATCCCACATGTATAAGATACATGAGTCAGTTAATTAACATTATTGCTACTAATGGAACCATTGCATATATTTAATAGTTACTTGCCATTTTACGGCAGGTGAATGCATATAATCTATGCTACAGGATGAAAGCACTTTATTGTCTACTGGTTTACTGGTTTGATATTCTTTATATTATACAGTAATTCAGTAGCTAACATAAACATGATTTCACTGCATTTAACGTAGATTCCTTTGTGATGAAGACTGTAAAATTTGACGGTGGCTTTATGTGATGTAAGGCATCCATGGTAAACTCAGGAATAAATTATTCCCTAGGGCATTTTACGGCAGGTGAATGCATATAATCTATGCTATAGGATGAAAGCACTTTATTGTCTACTGGTTTACTGGTTTGATATTCTTTATATTATACAGTAATTCAGTAGCTAACATAAACATGATTTCACTGCATTTAACGTAGATTCTTTTGTGATGAAGACTGTAAAATTTGACGGTGGCTTTATGTGATGTAAGGCATCCATGGTAAACTCAGGAATAAATTATTCCCTAGGGCACTATATGCCTGCATATTAGCTAGTACATGAAACAAGTTTTGCCTCTCTCTCTATAGTTAAGGTGTTTTGATCAAATGTGATACTAGCCCCCATCATAAATTTATGAAACCTTTTATTGTAGCTGGATGGCAAGGCACAATATTTAATTGTATGTTATTGATAAGATATTATCGATAATAGTTAAATATATTTTTAGATTCACATGGATAGATGATCGAGATTATTTACTAATGAAATAAGACATCGGTAACGTAGTGTTGAATATACTTGATTGCTACGCATTTTTACAGCTACTGCAGATGCAATATACTTTTAACAAAACAAGCAAGCCAAAGCAGCAACAGCTCATTAGTTGATATAGCTTGGATTCATTAATTATTTAAAATGATATAAAGCGCTATTAACATTGCAATAATTTATTTTTATTTCTATTTTGTTTTTTATAATGATATGTTTTTTACCTTTGTGTAAAGCAAGTTGTGTGTCTTTTTAAGAAGCCTAATTAATTAATAAGACTTGACATGTGACGTGTATATAAGGGCTAAATAAGGATTTTTTAAATTTTAATGGTCTGATGAAGCTTATGTGAAAGCGCTTACTTACCTCTTTGTATACAAAATAAAGATCAGTTTCTAATTTTATGAAAACGAAAGTTTCTATTCGCTTTGTGGATTATCTAAGCTGGAGTTTTTGCTATGCTGTGGTTTGTTATCTGTACAGTTTTAATGGGCTAAAGCAACAAGATGTAAAATAAACTCTAACCTGAACATCTGTTTTTTTGCACAACATCAAACTGCATGCTCTGCAGCCATGCAAGAGTTGAGGGAGATGTTAAAAAGATCTTACTCTGTTAAACAGTAAAATGTAGAAAAAGAAACTGCCAACACAAGACAGCCTCATACAGATCTAGAGGACTGCCAGAGAGGCATGTCAATAGCTTACATAGTCTAGCATGCAGCAGCCCTGACCAGCTCCAAGCAGAACAAGGTTGATGCTCTAATTATAACTCAGGGTGTCTGGGTTTGATTCCTGTCTCAGCTACTGGGGATGAGGACAAGAAAGACGAGGCTATGCCTCCTTGCCTCTCTGTGATGGAGGAATGATTGCACTTAATGCCCTGGGTACACACTTCATGTTAAATTCTAAGGGAGAGACTTAAGAATATGTGGAAGTGCATATTATATAAAGGGTGCAGATAACAGAGGGTTACTTTACATGCAAAAGCCAATGACACACCTCACATTGGTCCACTGCATGCCCCCTTCTTGGATGTCTGTGAACATGCACAGCAGAAATAAAGCCACAAAGTAAAAACCTCAAACTCAAAGAAGCATGCTGGGATGACTGACAGTAAGTTTGATCCTTACCCTAAGGGGAATTAAAAGAATGTAAGACTCTCACCCCAAAAATGAATGGTTAGTACAGAGACTAGCTGGTCAAAGACAAAGTAAACTTTATTGTCTATCAGATGTACCTAGCAGTGCCAGTTGAACAAAGTTTCGTTGCTTGTTCCCAGTGCAAGACATAACATAACATATAACTAGAGGGACAGTAAGAGAGATTCACATACAGTAATAGTTGGGATAGTTAACATACATTTATCACATATTGGACAATTGCACAGACTAAGAATTCCCATTGTGATTTGCTTAGAATATTGCACATCCACATTAGTAGTGTGATAAACTCTGTTCATACTGCACATATATGAAGTGATGACTCACTCTGGCTACTGCACTAATAGTAATAGAAGAGATCAGCTAACTGTTCCAGTTATTAAGCAATTGCCCAATAGTTACTATAGACAGTATACCACAGCGTGTGGCATATTGACCCTGTTATCTACTGTCATGTTTGACATTTGAGTTCAGCAGCCTTATGGATAGAGGGAAGAAACTCCTGTTCAGTCTAAACATTTTACAGTGCAAGCTGCGGTATCGTCTACCTGGGGAGAGGCGAAAGAACATGCCATGCGCAAGACGGGTGGGGTTGTCGATCATCTTCCAAGCTCTTCCCACACAGCAACTCTTGTGCAGCTCATCCATGGATGGACTGAGGAACCAATGATTTTTTCTGCTGCCTTCACTACCTTCAGAAGAGCCTTGTGGTCAGATGCTTTGCAGTTTCTGTACCATATGATGATGTTATTAGTAAGGATACTCTCGATGGTCCCCTACAGAAGGCTTTGAGGATGGCCTGTGCCAGGTTTGCCTTCCTCAGTTTCTGTAGGAAGTGCAGATGTTGTTGTGCCTTCTTCACTCTGCAGTTCACGTGAGTCGTCCAGCATAAGCCATTGGAGATATGCACCCCCACGAACTTGGTACTTTTGACTCTTTCCACTGACACTCCCTTAATCTCCAGACGTTGAAGTACCTCCTGTGTCCTCCTGAAGTCCACCATGAATTAATTCTTTGGTCTTGCTTACATTAAGGCCAGATTGTTGCTGTCGCAGCAGCCTATCAGATGTTCCACTTCATCCCTGTAGGCTGTTTCCTCACCATTTCTGACAAGACCTATGACTGTGGTATCATCCATGAACTTGATGATTTTGTTGGATTCATGCTTGGCCATGCAGTCGTGTGTCAACAAGGTGAACAGCAGAGGACTCAGGATGCAGCCCTGAGGGACACCCATGCTCAGTGTGATGCTGTTATTTCCCACACATTCCTTTTGGGGTCTGTATATGAGAAAGTCCAGTATCCAGTTACATAGGGGGTGTTGATGCCCAGCTGGATCAGCTTCATTATCAGATTCTGGGGGATGACAGTGCTGAAGGCTGAACTAAAATCGATGAACGGCAATCTGACATAGTAATTCGTGTCCTCTAGATGGTGTGTGTGTGGGGTGGGGTAGGGAGTGCTTAATGGATGAAAGGGACAAAAGTAAAAAAAAAAAACTAGCCGCAGCATTCCTTCCACCCTTAAAGTGGCCGATTCTAGGAAGACTTGTAAATGTAACTGCCTCACTGGGTTGCTGTGTTATACAGTGTACTGTTTACTGCATTAATCTATTATCTAAATATTCTGCTTATTCGATATTACAGAAGACTTAACAGCTGGACTGTTCCATGACAAGCATTTAGTATAATCCTAATAAATCTTCTGAAACAAACTGGGAATAAACATATTCAGAACATCTGAAAGCAACAAAGTGCCCAGAATAACCGAATACTTCAGAAGCTAACTTAAACATAGAAAAGAATACACAGTAACACCAATTGTAGAAAGTTGTGTTATGATACTTAAAGCCACAGTGCAATCAGTGATTATGGTAAATTACCTTCTTAGCAGAGCTTCAAGTACAGCAGAAGGTCAGTACTTTCTAAGCAATGTGTAATGTGCAATAATTTTAAAATGCACAAACACAGGATTAATGACTGCACAAGAAAATATTACCATAGAAATGTTGTTTGCTTCAAGGGATCCCTCATTATGTTAAAGTACTGTAATTAAACCACATGGGTTCAGCTAAACCGAAGATGAAAAGGTTATGTTAATGATTACACTAGACAGTGTGGTAAGTATAGTACAATGCTAAACCTTAACAGATGGTGAAAAATGTGGGCCTGTGCATAAACGAACATTTAGTTTGATGTCTTACTGCTTTATTTTCATGTTGGTTGGTCTCTTCTAGATCCACTACATGGATTCTGAGCACAGTTACTATTTCTGTAGCTACCACGTCTGCATCTGTAAGTCTTTCAGCAAATGTCTTCTAAAATTACCCATCACTTGTTACGGTCAATACTTTTTGCAACCCTGTCCTACTTTATCCTGTGAACATTAAGATCTTTGACAAAGATTACTGCAGAACCTACTGTTTACCCTCTTTATTAGAAGAAAAAACTATGTACTGTGTCAGTTATCACATGGGTTTTGTCTTCCTTCCACACACTGCTTCCATCATATGTTTTTATAAAACTAGCCTCCAGAACTAGACTGAGCAGTGGTCCACTCAGCAGCAGCTCCTTCACCCCCCTTTCTTAAATTCATGGTAACAACAAGCAGACCATTAAAACACCCACAAAGCCATGACAAATACTGTTTTGCTACTTTGTGATTAGTAAACGTGAGTACCTTAGATCTTGTTCCTAAAGGTATCAGTCCTCCATCTTACAATATACAGCTAGGTCCTTGCATTTGAAGTTCTGACTGTCTAATACAGCATCATGATTACACTGCCTCCGTTATTTATCTAGGTTAAGCATGTCCTTCTACAGCAGGTTTTGTTTCCCTCAACAAAGTTTCTCCATAAACTCCAGATCAGTGGTTTCCAATGTCGGTGCCACAGCACTATCCCCAGGATGCCACATTAAAGTGGATGTAAAACTAAAGAGTCTTCTTTTCCCCGTAGCTTTCAATTGCTGCTACACAGCTATGCAGCATGTAGCAACACTGAGCGCACTGGCTTCTAATGCTACAACTTAACAGTGCAAGCCTGACCCAGAGAGTCAAACTCTTGTGTGATGTAATGCTCAAAAATAGTACTTTTAAGGCTGAACTCATGCTGTGTTTGTATACAGAGGGAATAAAGCTACTGGAAAAAAATGCTGCTTCAAATATGAGACATTTCCTTAAGTCGTCGAGTTAAGGCATAGGACCCAATCTATCCTATGGAGGAAAAATCAGGGGTTTATGCAAGGAATTAAGAGATCTTACACAGCTCATTGTACTGATTTGCCTTCTGTCCATATATCAGCTTAGCAAGTTTTAAATTAAAATATTACTATTAGTCTCAGTAAGAGCCATTTATTTTTCTGCTGTAATTACCATTAATATGACATAGGAATGTACAGGTACAGCAAGAGTGTCAGACAAACACTCATTTTGTTAAGGGTACCTTGGCACAAAAATGGTTGGGAATCACTGCCACAGAGCGTCTCCAAAGAAGATACTAAAAAGAAATGGCCCAAGAATGGATCCCTCTGGTTTCCCCAGTGAGCACCCTCAGTTTATCACTTTCTAAGCCAGTTTCTCGGTCTCGGGATCAGGATGCCCTTAGGAAACTATGAAAATCTCATTGCCTGTCCCATTAGCTATAGTCCTAACTAACCCAGTGAAAACAAGTTTTGTTCACTGTGCCCACAGTTATTTATTTTATATGGTAGGTAACCAACACTGTTGGCAATATTTCAAAGAACTGGATTACAGATCCCTTGTTGTCTGAATTAAGGGAAGGGAAAGGATTTTCTCAAGTCCTAGATTATCTCCTAACTAACAACCTCCTCTCCAGCACACAACATAGGTTCACATCATTCCATAGCACTACTACCACCTTACTCTCTTTCACTAACACTATCCTTCAGCATAAAAACATTGGCTTATACTCCTCTGCAACTTCCTTAGATCTATCCAAGGCTTCTGACATGGTCTCACGCAAACAACTTATCTCTGTTCTCACTAATCTAGCCTTTTCCCAATCAGCTACTGACTGGTTTCACAGTTACCTAACTGGCCGCCTACAATCCGTTGTTTGGCATAATGACATATCTCCACAACTCCCTGTCTCACTAGGTGTCCCCCAAGAAGCCATCCTTGGACCCCTACTTTTCTCACTCTTCACCAACAATCTATACACTGCCACCAAACAGGCCTCTCTCATACAGTATGCAGATGACTCCTCCACCATCATCTGCACAGCCCAATCCCTACCCGAACTGCAAAAGTTCACTCAGGAAGCCTTTACCTCTGCAGAAACCTGGGTATCTAATGCCCAGTTAATATTCAATACAAACAAGACTAAACTACTCATCTTCCAGCCCTCAAAACCTAACCAACACCCACTTTAATATTACAGTCAACGACAACACCATCATCTCCCCAACAGAACATACCAAACTACTAGGTGTTAAAATTGACAACCGTCTCAAATTTGACATTCACACTTCTCTGACCATAAAAAAAATTCACACACAACTAGGGGCTTTGTACAGAAATAAGCAATTCCTCACCAAAACAGCCAGAATCTCAGTTGTCAATTCCCACCTTATCTCCTATATTTACCAAACTAAGACAAACCAACCTAAATAAGCTTGAATCTTGTTGCAACAAGGTCGCTAAGTTTGCCACTGTGGCTACCTATCGGAGTCACCACTGTACATCACTTACTGAACTTGACTGGCTCAAACTCCTTCACCTAAATCAACTCTCCCTTGCTCACAAGTTAGTGAACTATCCCCTTAAAGTCCCATCCCTCCAAAATCTACTCCAGCCCTACTGTACCATCAGGCCACTACGCTCCAACAGCAAAAATCAACTTCAAGTAACCAAAGCCAAGAACTCAGCTGGGGAAGCACTTTTCATTTGCATAACATCCAAATTATGGAATCCCCCTCATAACCTCTATACAATCATGCAATCACTTCAAAACTGTGCTAAAACACACTTAAAAAAATCACTGGTTATGCCCTTGCTCCAATCCAGACTAGAGACTCTCTTTCTCTATCACCCCCCCAGTCACTCAGACACCCTGCATGTTTCATTCCTATCTTTCTTCTTGTGGCACTGGCAGTTCTGTTTATTTCTTAACTTCCTTAACACCTCACTTCATCTCAATCACCTAAGTCATCTACCCACCATATATTCCATCTACTCTGCACATTGTCTCACTCCTTAATCGTCCCCTATTTCCTCCTAGTCGCTGCACCTGCTTCATCCATCTCACCAAACACAGCTTTATATCAGGCTCAGTCTACAGGCATTAACGGTTATGTCCAATAAGCTTTAAAACTACATCATCGCTGTGACGGTTACTATTATACTAATGTCTCAGTATGTGCCATCACAGATGTAACCAATGCTCCTCTGTATATATGAATGTAAACGCCATGTATATCCAGTGTCCTTCATGTAACTAGGTTACTCATATTTTATGTTTGGAGCTTTTGCTGGCATTGTTTACTTGCATTTATATCAATTTTATTAATTTTTTATTATTAATTCTGTACTTAATGTAGTCTTTGTGTGCAGCTTTTCTCCTTGGGCCTCCGCTGAAAAAGGACCCGTGTCCAGTCGGAATTTCCCGGAAAACAAATATAAATAAAATAAATAAATTTAGAAGACAATGTATTCTCTCTTCTGCTTCCTCGTGCAAGTAGTCTTGCCCAGAGTCTCATCCTGGATTCTTATTTGCCATAACCATACCCAAATTCCTATCTGTCTGTCGGCCCTAACACACAGACTCTAATTGCCTGGACTCTACAAACAGCTAAGATGGCTGCTCTGATAGTGCCTCACTTCCTATCTCCTATCAGCTGTTATCCCTGGTGAAGGAAATACTCACTCACAAGATATGGATACCCAGTTAGGCTAACCCAGCTGGCACCCTGGCACAGCCAGAGCTTGAGGGTAAATTCACAATGCCATCATCTTGGGTTAATCTTCCAAGAAAGGCATCAGTTTAGTTAAATGTCTTTGTAGTAGCTGAAAGACACACTCATGTCTGAAATGTCTGAACGCCTTGCCTGATGAGAAAATGTTGCTTAATCTAACATGGTTATTTGTTACAGGGAAAAGAGATGCATAGCAATTCTACATACAGACAGACACGCATATTTAATATCAATAAAGATTATATATCAGGAAACGAAAATGCAATATATACATTATATATATATATATATATATATATATATATATATATATATATATGGGTTCACTTTATAACATCGAAATACTGAAATGTCGAATTTCAGTATCTCGAAGCTATAAAGTCGAATGTTAAAAATAGCGAACGTTCATAATCGTGAATTTGACGTATGTCGAAAATATGTCGAATTCGCGGTTATGAAGTTGCGCTATGTAATGTCCAGGTTTGTGTTTTGTTGGTGTGCGGTGCCGTGTTTGGATGTAGGTGTTATGTCAGGTAAGTGAGTGTTTTGTAAGGGTTTTGAGTGGGAGTTAGAGTGTGTGTGAGGGATTGGAGAATGTGCGTGTGTGAGTGAGCTTTTGTGTTGTGTTTGTGCGATCTCGGAGTTAGTATATATAAGTAGGGGGGGTGTGAGGGGTACAGGGGTTGTGTATGTGTGTTGTTTTTTTGTTTATGTTGTGATGTGGGTGTTGTGTTGTATGATTAGTGTAGTGTGTGCGGTGTTTTCGGTTATGTGGTTTCACGGTTTTTGTTTGTCGGTGTTTTGTGGATTCGGTTTTATAGTCTCGAGATACTGAAATTCGATATTTCAGCATTTCGCGGTTATAAAGTGAATCCATATATACACACACACACACACACACACACACACACACAGTCAACACTATGAAGGTATTTGATATCAAGACTGATTACATGTAATACAGACTGGATAGTATATATGGCAGTATGTAAATGTGGATCATTTTATGTGGGACAGACTTCAAGGCCTTTCAAACAAAGAATGGCCACACATATTAGCGACATTAATTGTAAAAGAGTGCATAGTGCATTGTACAAGCATTTATTAGAGCATGCGGGGGCACACTTTATATTTGTGCGTATAGATAGAGTTCAGGGTGATGGACTATCGACAATGAAAAAAGATTCTAGATAAGAAAGAAAAACTTGGATACTCAAATTGGGGGACTATATAAGCCAGGATTAAATGAAAATTTGTAAATTTGTGTCTATGGGGTAGATAAAAATATATATGTGTATGTGTGCATATACATATGTGCAGAAATATATATATATATATATATATATATATATATATATATATATATATATAAAGATCACTGTGGTTTTAAACAAACACTGTATAAGTAGGGAATATGTCACTTCCTGTATGATTTTTACACTGAGGACGCCTATATGGTGAAACCAGTTTGTGTGTTAGAGCAGAGCTTTACTTAGAGATATCATTTGTGCATCATTTACTGTGTTATGGGCACGGAAGAGCGTATTTTGCACTGAAGAGTTTATCTGTTTTCATCTTTATTAAAAGGTGAACTTTATGGCCGTGTGGTGTGGATTATTACTACAGAACCTTTATTGAATGAGCTGGTGAGAGCTGGTGCTGGGGGATTTTTTTGTGTGTATATATTTTGTATCTATATATACACACACACACATCCGCGGTGGTGCAGTGGTAGCGTTGTTGCTTCACAGCAAGAAGTTCTCCTGTTCGATTCTCGGCTGGAGTGCGGGGAGTGCCTTCTGTGTGGAGTCTGCACGTTCTCCCTCGCGGTTTCGTAGTGGCATCGGCGTATGGCGGAGTTCGCTGTGGTGACT